>NW_027459147.1:0-146004 GCF_050624435.1 Tenrec ecaudatus | reverse complement strand
GATAGTCTAAGTGCCCGCTACTTAAACTACATAGTCCAAGATCCCGCTCATTAACCTACATAGTCCAAGTGCTTGATAGGGAACCTACATAGTCCAAGTGCCCGTTAGGGAACCTAGATAGTCCAAGTGCCCGCTAGTTAACCTACATAGTACAAGGGCCCGCTAGTAGACCTACATAGTCCAAGGGCCGTCTAGTTAACCTAGATCGTCCAAGTGCCCGCTAGGGGACGTACATAGTCCAACTGCCCACTAGGTAACCTAGATAGTCCAAGTGTCCGCTAGTTAACCTACATAGTCCAAGTGCCCGCTTGGTAACCTAGATAGTCCAAGGGCCCGCTAGTTAATCTACATAGTCCAAGTGCCCAATAGGGAACCTACATAGTCCAAGTGCCCTTGAGGAACCTACATATTCCAAGTGCCCGATAGGGAACCTATATATTCCAAGTGCCCGTTAGGGAACCTAGATAGTCCAAATAACCGTAGGGAACCTACATAGTCCAAGTGACTGTAGGAAACCTATATATTCCAAGTGCCCGCTGGGAACCTACATAGTAAATGTGCCCGCTAGGGAACCTGTATTGTCCAAGTGCCCGCTAGTTAACCTAGATATTCCAAGTGCCCGCTAGTTAACCTAGATCGTCCAAGTGTCCGCTAGTTAACCTACATAGTACAAGTTCCCGTTAGGTAACCTAGATAGTCCAAGTGCCCGAGAGGTAACCTACATAGTCCAAGTGCCCATTCGTTAACCTAGGTTGTCCAAGTGCTCGCTAGGGAACCTGCATTGTCCAAGTGCCCGCTAGTTAACCTAGATATTCCAATTGCCCGCTAGTTAACCTAGATCATGCAAGTGTCCGCCAGTTAACCTACATAGTCCAAGTTCCTGTTAGGTAACATAGATAGTCCAAGTGCCCGCTAGGTAACCTACATAGTCCAAGTGCCCGCTAGGTAACCTAGATATTCCAAGTTCCTGTTCGCTAACTTAGATAATCTAAGTGCCCGCTAGGTAACCTACATAGTCCAAGTGCCCATTTGTTAACCTAGATAGTCCAAGTGCCCGCTAGTTAACCTAGACTGTCCAAGTGCCCGCTAGGTTACCTACATAGTCCAAGTGCCCGTTCGTTAACCTAGATAATCCAAGTGCCCGCTAGGTAACCTACATAATCCCAGCACAGGCTAGATAACCTAGATAGTCCAAGTGCCGGTTAGGTAACCTACATAGTCCAAGTGCCCGCTAGGTAACCTACATAGTCCAAGTGCCCGCTCGAAAACCTAGATAGTCCAAGTGCCCGCTAGGTAACCTAGATAGTCCAATTGCCCAGTAGGTAACCTACAAAGTCCAAGTGCCTGCTAGGTAATCTATATAGTCCAAATGCCCACTAGAGCACCCACATAGTCCAAGTGCCAGCTAGTTAACCTATATCGTCCAAGTGCCCGCTAGTTAACCTAGATTGTCCAAGTGCCCGATAGTTAAGCTACATAGTGCAAGGGCCCGTTAGTTAACCTAGATCGTCTAAGTGTCCGCTATTAAACCTACATAGTCCAAGGGCCCGCTAGTTGACCTAGATTGACCAAGTGCCCGCTAGTTAACCTAGATAGTCCGAGTGCTCGTTAATTATCCTAGATAGTCCAAGTGAACATAGGGAACATACAAAGTCCAAGTGCCCGCTAGGTAACCTAGATATTCCTAGTGCCCGTTAGTTATCCTAGATAGTCCTAGTGCCCACTAGGGGACGTACATAGTCCAAGTGCCCACTAGGTAACCTAGATCGTCCAAGTGCCCGCTAGGGTATGTACATAGTCCAAGTGCCCGCTAGGTAACCTAGATAGTCTAAGTGCCGGCTAGTTAACCTACATAGTCCAAGGTCCGCTACTTAACCTAGATAGTCCATGTGCCCGCTAGTTAACCTACATATTCCAAGTGCACGTTCGTTAACCTACATAGTCCACGTGCCCGCTACGTAACCTACATAGTCCAAGGGCCCTCTAGGTAACCTATATAGTCCAAGTGCCCGCTAGTTAACCTGCATAATCCAAGTGCCCGCAAAGAAACCTAGATAGTCCAAGTGCCCGTTAGGTAACCTAGATAGTCCAAGTGCCCGCTAGGTAACCTACATAGTCCAAGTGCCCGCTAGGTAACCTACAGAGTCCAAGTGCCCGTTACCTAACCTAGATAGTCCAATTGCCCGCTATGCAACATACATAGTCCAAGTGCCCGTTCGTTAACCTAGAAGTCCAAGTGCCCGCTAGGTAACCTAGACTGTCCAAGTGCCCGCTAGGTTACCTACATAGTCCAAATGCCCGTTCGGTAACCTAGATATTGCAAGTGCCCGGTAGTTAACCTACATAGTCCAAGTGCCCGCTAGGTAACCTAGATAGTCCAAGGGCCGGCTAGTTAACCTACATAGTCCAAGGGCCCGGTAGTTAACTTACATAGTTCAAGTGTCCGTAGGGAACATACATAGTCCAAGTGCCCGCTAGGGAACATACAGAGTCCAAGTGCCCGCTAGGGAAACTACGTAGTCCAAGGGCCCGCTAGGGAATCTACATAGTCCAAGGGCCCCGCTAGTTAACGTAGATAGTCCAAGTGCCGCTAGTTAGCCTACATAGTCCAAGTACCCGCTAGTTAACCTAGATCGTCCACGTGTCCGCTAGTTAACCTACATAGTACAAGTGCCCGCTAGGGAACCTAGATAGTCCAAGTGCCCGCTCTGGAACCTACAAAGTCCAAGTGCCTGCTAGGGAACCTACATAGTCCAAGTGCCCGCTAGGGAATCTACATAGTCCAAGGGCCCGCTAGTTAACGTAGATAGTCCAAGTGCCGCTAGTTATTCTACATAGTCCAAGGGCCCGCTAGTTAACCTACATAGTCCAAGTACCCGCTAGTTAACCTAGATCGTCCAAGTGCCCGCTAGGTAACCTACATAGTCCAAGGGTCCGCTAGTTAACCTACATAGTCTAAGGGCCCGCTAGTTAACCTACATTCTCCAAATGACCGATAGGGAACCTACATAGTCCAAGTGCCCGCTAGGTAACCTCCATAGTCCAAATGCCCTCTAGTTAACCTACATAGTCCAGGTGCCTGATAGGGAACCTACAAAATCCAAGTGCCCGCTAGGTAACCTACATAGTCCAAATGCCCTGTAGTTAACCTATATAGTCCAATGCCCGATAGGGAACCTAAATATTCCAAGTGCCCGCTAGGGAACCTAGATAGTCCAAGTGCCCGCTAGTTAACCGAGATAGTCCTAGTGCACGTTAGTTATCTTAGATATTCCAAGTGCCCACTAGGGGACGTACACAGTCCAAGTGCCCCCTAGGTAACCTAGATAGTCCAAGTGCCCGCTAGGGTATTTACATAGTCCAAGTGCCTGCCAGGTAACATAGATTGTCTAAGTGGCCGCTAGTTAACCTACATAGTGCAAGGGCCCGCAAGTTTACCTACATAGTCCAAGTGCGCGATAGGGAACCTACATAGTCCAAGTGCCCACTAGGGACTTACATAGTCCAAGTGCCCGCTAGGGAACCTACATAGTAAAGTGCCCGCTAGTAAACCTAGATAGTCCAAGTGCCCGCTAGTTAACCTAGATCGTCCAAATGCCCGCTAGTTAACATACATAGTCCAAGGACCCGCTTGTTAACCTACATAGTCCAAAGTCTGCTACTTAACCAAGATAGTCCAAGTGCCCGCTAGTTAACCTACATAGTCCAAGTGCCCACTATTTAACCTAGATCGTCCAAGTGCCCGCTAGTTAACCTACATAGTCCAAGGGCCCGCTTGTTAACCTACATAGTCCAAAGTCTGCTACTTAACCAAGATAGTCCAAGTGCCCGCTAGTTAACCTACATAGTCCAAGTGCCCGCTAGTTAACCTAGATCATCCAAGTGCCCGTTAGTTAACCTACATAGTCCAAGGGCCCGCTTGTTAACCTACATAATCCAAAGTCTGCTACTTAACCTAGATAGTCCAAGTGCCCGCTAGTTAACCTACATAGTCCAAGGGCCCTCTAGTTAACCTAGATAGTCCAAGTGCCCAATAGGGGACGTACATAGTCCAGGTGCCCGCTAGGTAACCTAGATAGTCTAGGTGCCCGCTACTTAAACTACATAGTCCAAGGTCCCGCTCGTTAACCTACATAGTCCAAGTGCTTGATAGGGAACCTACATAGTCCAAGTGCCCGTTAGGGAACCTAGATAGTCCAAGTGCCCGCTAGTTAACCTACATAATCCAAGGGCTCGCTGGTTGACCTACATAGTCCAAGGGCCGTCTAGTTAACCTAGATCGTCCAAGTGCCCGCTAAGGGACGTACATAGTCCAACTGCCCACTAGGTAACCTAGATAGTCCAAGTGCCCGCTAGGTAACCTAGATAGTCAAAGGGCCCGGTAGTTAACCTACATAGTCCAAGTGCTCAATAGGGAACCTACATAGTCCAAGTGCGGGCTGAGGAACCTACATATTCCAAGTGATCGATAGAGAACCTATATATTCCAAGTGCCCGTTAGGGAACCTAGATAGTCCAAGTGACCGTAGGGAACCTAGATAGTCCAAGTGCCCATAGGAATCCTATATATTCCAAGTGCCCGCTAGGAACCTACATAGTAAATGTGCCCGCTAGGGAACCTGCATTGTCCAAGTGCCCGCTAGTTAACCTAGATATTCCAAGTGCCCGCTAGTTAACCTAGATCGTCCAAGTGTCCGCCAGTTAACCTACATAGTCCAAGATCCTGTTAGGTAACATAGATAGTCCAAGTGCCTGCTAGGTAACCTACATAGTCCAAGTGCCCGCTAGGTAACCTAGACTGTCCAAGTGCCCGCTAGGTTACCTACATAGTCCAAGTGCCCGTTCGTTAACCTAGATAATCCAAGTGCCCGCTAGGTAACCTACATAATCCCAGCGCACTCTAGATAACCTAGATAGTCCAAGTGCCAGTTAGGTAACCTATATAGTCCAAGTGCCCGCTAGGTAAACTACATAGTCCAAGTGCCCGCTCGAAAACCTAGATAGTCCAAGTGCCCGCTAGGTATCCTAGATAGTCCAAGTGCCCGGTAGGTAACCTACAAAGTCCAAGTGCCTGCTAGGTAATCTATATAGTCCAAATGCCCACTAGGGCACCCACATAGTCCAAGTGCCAGCTAGTTAACCTATATCGTCCAAGTGCCCGCTAGTTAACCTAGATTGTCCAAGTGCCCGATAGTTAACCTACATAGTGCAAGGGCCCGCTAGTTAACCAAGATCGTCCAAGTTTCCGCTATTAAACGTACATAGTCCAAGGGCCCGCTAGTTGACCTAGTTTGACAAAGTGCCCGCTAGTTAACCTAGATAGTCCGAGTGCCCGTTAATTATCCTAGATAGTCCTAGTGCCCACTAGGGAACGTACATAGTCCAAATGCCCGCCAGGTAACCTAGATATTCCTAGTGCCCGTTAGTTATCCTAGATAGTCCAAGTGCCCACTAGGGGACGTACATAGTCCAAGTGCCCGCTAGGGTATGTACATAATCCAAGTGCCCGCTATGTAACCTAGATAGTCTAAGTGCCGGCTAGTTAACCTACATAGTCAAAGGGCATGCTAGTTAACCTACATAGTCCAAGAGCCCGCTAAGGGACGTACATATTCCAAGTGCCCGCTATGGAACCTACATAGTCCAAGTGCCCGTTAGCTAACCTAGATAGTCCAAGTGCCCGCTAGTTAACCTAGATAGTCCAAGTGCCCGCTAGTTAAACTACATAGTTCAAGGGCCCTCTAGTTAACCTAGATAGTCCACGTGCCCGCTAGGGTATGTACATAGTTCAAGTGCCCGCTAGGTAACCTAGATAGTCCAAGTGTCTGCTAGTTAACCTACATAGTCCAAGTGTCCGCTAGGGAACTTACATATTCCAAGTGCTCGTTAGGGAACCTAGATAGTCCAAGTGCCCGTAGGGAACCTATATATTCCAAGTGCCCGCTAGGGAACCTGCATTGTCCAAGTGCCCGCTAGTTAACCTAGATATTCCAAGTGCCCGCTAGTTAACCTAGGTAGTCCATGTGCCCGCTAGTTAACCTTGATCGTCCAAGTGCCCGCTAGTTAACCTACATAGTCCAAGGGCCCGCTAGTTAACCTACATAGTCCAAGGACCCCCAAGTTAACCTACATAGTCCAAGTGCGCGATAGGGAACCTATATAATCCAAGTGCCCGCTTAGGGACGTACATAGTCTAAGTGCCCGCTGGGGAACCTACATAGTCCAAGTGCCCGTTAGGGAACCTAGATAGTCCAAGTGCCCGCTAGGGAACCTGCATCATCCAAGTGCCCGCTAGTTAATCTAGATAGTAGAAGTGCCCTCTAGTTAACCTAGATAGTCCAACTGCCCGCTGTTAACCTAGATCGTCTAAGTGCCCGCTAGTTAACCTACATAGTCCAAGGGCCCGCTTGTTAACCTACATAGCCCAAGTTCCGCTACTTAACCTGCATAGTCCAAGTGCCCGCTAGTTAACCTACATAGTCCTAGTGCCCTCTAGTTAACCTAGATATTCCAAGTGCCCTCTAGTTAACCTAGATAGTCCAAGTGCCCGCTAGGTGACATACGTAGTCCAACTGCCCTCTAGTTAACCTAGATAGTCCAAGTGCCCGCTAGTGGACGTACACAGTCCAAGTGCACGTTTGTTTTCCTAGATAGTCCAAGAGCCCACTAGGTAACCTAGACAGTCCAAGTTCCCGCTAGGTTACCTACATAGTCCAAGTGACCGCTAGTTAACCTGATAGTTCAAGTGCTTGCTAGTTAACCTACATAGTCCAAGTGCCCGCTAGTTAACCTACATAGCCCAGGGCCTGCTAGTTAACCTAGATAGTCCAAGTGCCCACTAGTTAACCTACATAGTCCAAGTGCCCGATGAGGAACCTACATAGTCCAAGTGCGCGATAGGGAACCTACATATTCCAAGTGCCCGTTAGGGAACCTAGATAGTCCAAGTGCTCGTAGGGAACCTATATAGTCCAAGTGCCCGCTAGGGAACCTACATTGTCAAAATGCCCGCTAGGGAACCTGCATTGTACAAGTGCCCGCTAGTTAACCTAGATCGTCCAAGTGCCCGCTAGTTAACCTTGATCTTCCAAGTGCCCGCTAGTTAACCTAGATCGTCCAAGTGTCCGCTAGTTAACCTACATAGTCCAAGTTCCCGCTAGTTAACCTAGATCGTCCAAGTGTCCGCTAGTTAACCTACATAGTCCAAGTTCCCGTTAGGTAACCTAGATAGTCCAAGTGCCCGCTAGGTAACCTACATAGTCCAAGTGCCCGCTAGGTAACCTAGATATTCCAAGTTCCTGTTAGCTAACCTAGATAGTCCAAGTGCCCGCGAGGTAACCTACATAGTCCAAGTGCCCATTCGTTAACCTAGATTGTCCAAGTGCTCGCTAGGGAACCTGCATTGTCCAAGTGCCCGCTAGTTAACATAGATATTCCAAGTGCCCGCTAGTTAACCTAGATCCTGCAAGTGTCCGCCAGTTAACCTACATTGGCCAAGTTCCTGTTAGGTAACATAGATAGTCCCAGTGCCCGCTAGGTAACCTACATAGTCCAAGTGCCCGCTAGGTAACCTAGACTGTCCAAGTGCCCGCTAGGTTACCTACATAGTCCAAGTGCCCGTTCGTTAACCTAGATAATCCAAGTGCCCGCTAGGTAACTTACATAATCCCAGCGCACGCTAGATAACCAAATAGTCCAAGTGCCCGTTAGGTAACCTACATAGTCCAAGTGCCCGCTAGGTAACCCACATAGTCCAAGTGCCCGCTCGAAAACCTAGATAGTCCAAGTGCCCGCCAGGTAACCTAGATAGTCCAAGTGCCCGGTAGGTAACCTACAAAGTCCAAGTGCCTGCTAGGTAATCTATATAGTCCAAATGCCCACTAGGGCACCCACATAGTCCAAGTGCCAGCTAGTTAACCTAGATTGTCCAAGTGCCCGATAGTTAACCTACATAGTGCAAGGGCCCGCTAGTTAACCAAGATCGTCCAAGTGTCCGCTATTAAACCTACATTGTCCAAGGGTCCGCTAGTTGACCTAGATTGACCAAGTGCCCGCTAGTTAACCTAGATAGTCCGAGTGCCCGTTAATTATCCTAGATAGTCCAAGTGCCCACTAGGGAACGTACATAGTCCAAGTGCCCGCTAGGTAACCTAGATATTCCTAGTCCCCGTTAGTTATCCTAGATAGTCCTAGTGCCCACTAGGGGACGTACATAGTCCAAGGGCCCGCTAGGTAACCTTGATAGTCCAAGTGCCCGCTAGGGTATGTACATAGTCCAAGTGCCCGCTAGGTAACCTAGATAGTCTAAGTGCCGGCTAGTAAACCTACATAGTCCAAGGGCACGCTAGTTAACCTACATAGTCCAAGTGCCCGCTAAGGGACGTGCATAGTCCAAGTGCCCGCTAAGGAACCTACATAGTCCAATTGCCCGTTAGCTAACCTAGATAGTCCAAGTGCCCACTAGTTAACCTAGATTGTCCAAGTGCCCCCTAGTTAAACTACATAGTCCAAGGGCCCTCTAGTTAACTTAGATAGTCCACGTGCCCGCTAGGGTATGTACACAGTTCAAGTGCCCGCTAGGTAACCTAGATAGTCCAAGTGTCTGCTAGTTAACCTACATAGTCCAAGTGTCCGCTAGGGAACCTACATATTCCAAGTGCCCGTTAGGGAACCTAGATAGTCCAAGTGCCCGTAGGGAACCTATATATTCCAAGTGCCCGCTAGTTAACCTAGGTAGTTCAAGTGCCCGCTAGTTAACCTTGATCGTCCAAGTGCCCGCTAGATAACCTACATAGTCCAAGGGCCCGCTAGTTAACCTACATAGTCCAAGGGCCCGCAAGGTAACCTAGATATTCCAATTTCCTGTTAGCTAACCTAGACAGTCCAAGTGCCCGCTAGGTACCCTAGACTGTCCAGTGCCCGCTAGGTTACCTACATAGTCCAAGTGCCCGCTAGGTAACCTAGATACACCAAGTGCCCGCTAGTTAACCTAGATAGTCCTAGTACCCGTTAGTTATCCTAGATAGTCCTAGTGCCCACTAGGGGACGTACATATTCCAAGTGCCCGCTAGGTAACCTAGATAGTCAAAGTGCCCGCTAGGGTATGTACATAGTCCAAGTGCCCGCTAGGTAACCTAGATAGTCTAAGTGCCCGCTAGTTAACCTACATAGTCCAAGGACCCGCATGTTAACCTACATAGTCCAAGTGCGCGATAGGGAACCTACATAATCCAAGTGCCCGCTAAGGGACGTACATAGTCTAAGTGCCCGCTAGGTAACCTACATAATCCAAGTGCCCGCTAGGTAACCTAGACTGTCCAAGTGCCCGCTAGGTTACCTACATAGTCCAAGTGCCCGTTCGTTAACCTAGATAATCCATGTGCCCGCTAGGTAACCTACATAATCCCAGCGCACGCTAGATAACCTAGATAGTCCAAGTGCCCGTTAGGTAACCTACATAATCCAAGTGCCCGCTAGGTAACCTACATAGTCCAAGTGCCCGCTTGAAAACCTAGATAGTCCAAGTGCCCGCTAGGTAACCTAGATAGTCCAAGTGCCCCGTAGGTAACCGACAAAGTCCAAGTGCCTGCTAGGTAATCTATATAGTCCAAATGCCCACTAGGGCACCCACATAGTCCAAGTGCCAGCTAGTTAACCTATATCGTCCAAGTGCCCGCTAGTTATCCTAGATTGTCCAAGTGCCCGATAGTTAACCTACATAGTGCAAGGGCCCGCTAGTTAACCAAGATCGTCCAAGTGTCCCCTATTAAACCTACATAGTCCAAGGGCCCGCTAGTTGACCTAGATTGACAAAGTGCCCGCTAGTTAACCTAGATAGTCCGAGTGCCCGTTAATTATCCTAGATAGTACAAGTGCCCACTTGGGAACGTACATATTCCAAATGCCCACCAGGTATCCTAGATATTCCTAGTGCCCGTTAGTTATCCTAGATAGTCCTAGTGCCCACTAGGGGACGTACATAGTCCAAGTGCCCGTTAGGTAACCTTGATAGTCCAAGTGCCCGCTAGGGTATGTACATAGTCCAAGTGCCCGCTAGGTAACCTAGTCTAAGTGCCGGCTAGTTAACCTACATAGTCCAAGGGCAGGCTAGTTAACCTACATAGTCCAAGTGCCCGCTAAGGAACCTACATAGTCCAAGTGCCCGTTAGCTAACCTAGATAGTCCAAGTGCCCGCTAGTTAAACTACATAGTCCAAGGGCCCTCTAGTTAACCTAGATAGTCCATGTGCCCGCTAGGGTATGTACATAGTTCAAGTGCCCGCTAGGTAACCTAGATAGTCCAAGTGTCTGCTAGTTAACCTACATAGTCCAAGTGTCCGCTAGGGAACCTACATATTCCAAGTGCCCGATAGGGAACCTAGATAGTCCATGTGCCCGTAGGGAACCTATATATTCCAAGTGCCCCCTAGGGAACCTGCATTGTCCAAGTGCCCACTAGTTAACCTAGATAGTCGAAGTGCCCGCTAGTTAACCTAGGTAGTCCAAGTGCCCGCTAGTTAGCCTTGATCGTCCAAGTGCCCGCTAGTTAAACGACATAGTCCAAGGGCCCGCTAGTTAACCTACATAGTCCAAGAACCCGCAAGTTAACCTAGATAGTCCAAGTGCCCGCTAGTTAACCTACATAGCCCAAGGGCCCGCAAGGTAACCTAGATATTCCAATTTCCTGTTAGCTAACGTAGACAGTCCAAGTGCCCGCTAGGTACCCTAGACTGTCCAGTTCCCGCTAGGTTACCTACATAGTCCAAGTGCCCGCTAGGTAACCTAGATACACCAAGTGCCCGCTAGTTAACCTGGATAGTCCTAGTACCCGTTAGTTATCCTAGATAGTCCAAGTGCCCACTAGGGGACGAACATAGTCCAAGTGCCCGCTAGGAAACCTAATCAAAGTGCCCGCTAGGGTATGTACATAGTCCAAGTGCCCGCTAGGTAACCTAGATAGTCTAAGTGCCCGCTAGTTAACCTACATAGTCCAAGGACCCGCAAGTTAACCTACATAGTCCAAGTGCGCGGTAGGGAACCTACATAATCCAAGTGCCCGCTAAGGGACGTACATAGTCTAAGTGCCCGCTAGGGAACCTACATAGTCCAAGTGCCCGTTAGGGAACCTAGATAGTCCAAGTGCCCGCTAGGGAACCTGCATCACCCAAGTGCCCGCTAGTTAATCTAGATAGTCCAAGTTCCCTCTAGTTAACCTAGATAGTCCAACTGCCCGCTGTTAACCTAGATCGTCTAAGTGCCCGCTAGTTAACCTACATAGTCCAAGGGCCCGCTTGTTAACCTACATAGCCCAAGGTCCGCTACTTGACCTAGATAGTACAAGTGCCCACTAGTTAACCTACATAGTCCAAGTGCCCTCTAGTTAACCTAGATATTCCAAGTGCCCTCTAGTTAACCTAGATATTCCAAGTGCCCGCTAGGTGACGTACGTAGTCTAAGTGCCCTCTAATTAACCTAGATAGTCCAAGTGCCCGCTAGTGGACGTACATAATCAAAGTGCCCGTTTGTTTTCCTAGATAGTCCAAGAGCCCACTAGGTAACCTAGACAGTCCAAGTTCCCTCTAGGTTACCTACATAGTCCAAGTGACCGCTAGTTAAACTGATAGTTCAAGTGCCTGCTAGTTAACCTACATAGTCCAAGAGCCCGCTAGTTAACCTACATAGCCCAGGGCCTGCTAGTTAACCTAGATAGTCCAAGTGCCCACTAGTTAACCTACATAGTCCAAGTGCCCGCTGAGGAACCTACATAGTCCAAGGGCCCACTAGTTGACCTAGAAAGACAAAGTGCCCGCTAGTTAACCTAGATAGTCCGAGTTCCCATTAATTATCCTAGATAGTCCAAGTGCCCACTAGCAAACGTACATAGTCCAAGTGCCCGCTAGGTAACCTAGATATTCCTAGTGCCCGTTAGTTATCCTAGATAGTCCTAGTGCCCATTAGGGGACATACATAGTCCAAGTGCCCGCTAGGTAACCTAGATAGTCCAAGTGCCCGCTGGGGAATGTACATAGTCCAAGTGCCCGCTAGGTAACCTAGATAGTCTAAGTGCCGGCTAGTTAACCTACATAGTCCAAGGGCACGCTAGATAACCTACATAGTCCAAGTGCCCGCTAAGGGACGTACATAGTCCAAGTGCCCGCTAAGGAACCTACATAGTCCAAGTGCCCGTTAGGGAACCTAGATAGTCCAAGTGCCCTCTAGGGAACCTGCATCATCCAAGTGCCCGGTAGTTAATCTAGATAGTCCAAGTGCCCGCTAGTTAAACTAGATAGTCCAAGTGCCCGGTAGTTAACCTAGATCGTCCAAGTGCCCGCTAGTTAACCTACATAGTCCAAGGGCCCGCTTGTTAACCTACATAGTCCAAGGTCCGCTACTTAACCTAGATAGTCCAAGTGCCCGCTAGTTAACCTACATAGTCCATGGGCCCTCTAGTTAACCTAGATAGTCCAAGTGCCCTCTAGGTAACCTAGATAGTCCAGTGCCCGCTAGGGTATGCACATAGTCAAAGTGCCCGCTAGGTAACCTAGATAGTCTAAGTGCCCGCTTTTTAACCTACATAGTCCAAGGTCCCGCTAGTTAACCTATATAGTCCAAGTGCCTGATAGGGAACCCACATAATCCAAGTACCCATTAGGGAACCTAGATAGTCCAAGTGCCCGCTAGGGAACCTGCATCGTCCAAGTGCCCGCTAGTTAACCTAGATAGTCCAAGTGCCCGTTAGTTAACCTAGATCGTCCAAGTGCCCGCTAGTTAACCTAGATCTTCCAAGTGCCCGCTAGGGGACGTACATAGTCCAACTGCCCCCTAGGTAACCTAGATAGTCCAAGTGTCCGCTAGTTAACCTACATTGTCCAAGTGACCGCTAGGTAACGTGTTAGTCCAAGGGCCCACTAGTTAACCTATATAGTCCAAGTGCCCGTTAGGGAACCTAGATAGTCCAAGTGCCCGCGAGGTAACCTACATAGTCCAAGTGTCCATTCCTTAACCTAGATTGTCCAAGTGCCCGCTAGGTAACCTAGAATGTCCATGTGCCCGCTTGGTTACCTACATAGTCCAAGTGCCCGTTCGTTAACCTAGATAGTCCAAGTGCCCGCTAGTTAACCTACATAGTCCAAGTTCCCGTTAGGTAATCTAGATAGTCCATGTGCCCGCTAGGTAACTTACATAGTCCAAGTACCCACTAGGTAACCTGTATATTCCAAGTTTCTTTTAGCTAACCTAGATAGTCCAAGTGCCCGCTAGGTAACCTAGATAGTCCAAGTGCCCGCTAGGTAACCTACTAAGTCCAAGTGCCTGCTAGGTAATCTATATAGTCCAAATGCCCGCTAGGGCACCCACATAGTCCAAGTGCCCGCTAATTTACCTATATAGTCCAAGTGCCCGTTAGCTAACCTAGATAGTCAATGGGTCAACTAGTTAACCTACATAGAGCAAGGGCCCGCTAGGTAACCTAGATAGTCCAAGTGCCCACTAGGGGACGTACATAGTCCAAGTGCCCGCTAGGTAAACTAGATAGACCAAGTGCCCGCTAGTTAACCTAGATAGTTTTAGTGCCCGTTAGTTATCCTAAATAGTCCAAGTGCCCTCTAGGGGACGTACATAGTCCAAGTGCCAGCTAGGTAACCTAGATAGTCCAAGTGCCTTCTAGGGTATGTACATAGTCCAAGTGCCCGCTAATTTACCTATATAGTCCAAGTGCCCGTTAGCTAACCAGGATAGTCCATGGGTCAACTATTTAACCTACATAGTTCAAGGGCCCGCTAGGTAACCTAGCTAATCCAAGTGTCCGCTAGTTAACCTATATCGACCAAGTGCCCGCTAGTTAACCTAGATGGTCCAAGTGCCCGAAAGTTAACCTACATAGTTCAAGGGCCCGCTAGTTAACCTAGATAGTCCTAGTGCCCGTTAGTTATCCTAGATAGTCCAAGTGCCCACTAGGGGAAGTACATAGTCCAATTGCCAGCTAGGTAACCTAGATAGTCCAAGTGTCCGCTAGGGCATGTACATAGTCCAAGTGCCCGCTAGGTAACCTAGATAGTCCAAGTGCCCGCTAAGGGACGTACACAGTCCAAGTGCCCGTTAGGGAACCAGGATAGTCCAAGTGCCCGCTAGTTAATCTAGATAGTCCAAGTGCGCGCTAGTTAACCTAGATCGTCCAAGGGCCCGCTTGTTAACCTACATAGTCCAAGGTCCGCTACTTAACCTAGATAGTCCAAGTGCCCGCTAGTTAACCTACATAGTCCAAGAGTCCTCTAGTTAACCTAGATAGTCCAAGTGCCCGCTAGGGTACGTACATAATCCAAATGCCCGCTAGGTAACCTAGATAGTCCAAGTGCCAGTTAGCTAACCTAGATAGTCCAAGTGTCCGCTAGGTAACCTACATAGTCCCAGTGCCCGTTCGTTAACCTAGATAGTTCAAGGGCCCGCTAGGTAACCTAGACAGACCAAGTTCCCGCTAGGTTACCTACATAGTCCAGGGCCCGCTAGTTAACCTACATAGCCCAGGGCCCGCTAGTTAACCTAGATAGTCCTATTGCCCATTAGTTAACCTAGATAGTCCAAGTGCCCACAAGGGGACGTACATAGTCCAAGTGGCCGCTAGGTAACCTAGATAGTCCAGTGCCCGCTAAGGTATGTACATAGTCCAAGTGCCCGCTAGGTAACCTAGATAGTCTAAGTGCCTGCTAGTTAACCTACATAGTCCAAGTGCCCGCTAGTTAACCTAGATAGTCCAAGTGCCCGCTAGTTAACCTAGATAGTCCAAGTGCCCGCTAGTTAACCTAGATCGTCCAAGTGCCCGCTAGTTAACCTACATAGTCCAAGGGACCGCTAGTTAACCTACATAGTCCAAGATCCGCTAGTTAACCTAGGTAGTCCAAGTGCCCGCTAGTTAAACTACATAGTCCAAGGGCCCACTAGTTAACCTAGATAGTCCACGTGCCCGCTAGGGTATGTACATAGTTCAATTGCCCGCTAGGTAACCTAGATAGTCTATGTGCCCGCTAGTTAACCTACATAGTCCAAGTGCCCGCTAGTTAACCTAGATTGTCCAAGTGCCCTCTAGTTAACCTTGATCGTCCAAGTGCCCGCTAGTTAACCTAGATAGTCCAAGTGCCCGTAGTGAACCTATATATTCCAAGTTCCCGCTAGGGAATCTGCATTGTCCAAGTGCCCGCTAGTTTACCTAGATAGTCCAAGTGCCCGCTAGTGAACCTAGATAGTCCAAGTGTCCTCTAGTTAACCTTGATCGTCCAAGTGCCCGCTAGTTAACCTACATAGTCCAAGGGCCCGCTAGTTAAACTACATAGTCCAAGAACCCGCTAGTTAACCTAGATAGTCCAAGTGCCCGCTAGTTAACCTACATAGTCCATGGGCCCGCAAGGTAACCTAGATATTCCAATTTCCTGTTAGCTAACCTAGATAGTCCAAGTGCCCGCTAGGTAACCTACATAGTACAAGTGCCCATTCATTAACCTAGATAGTCCAAGTGCCCGCTAGGTAACCTAGACTGTCCAGTGCCCGCTAGGTTCCCTATATAGTCCAAGTGCCCCCTAGGTAACCTAGAAAGTCCAAGTGCCCTCTAGTTAACCTACATAACCCTAGTGCACGTTAGTTATCCTAGATAGACCAAGTGCCCACTAGGGGACGTACACAGTCCAAGTGCCGCTAGGTAACCTAGATAGTCCAAGTGCCCGCTAGGGTATGTACATAGTCCAAGTACCCGCTAGTTAACCTAGATAGTTCAAGTGCCCACTAGGTAACCTAGACAGTCCAGTTTCCGCTAGGTTACCTACATAGTCCAAGTGCCCGCTAGTTAACCTACGTAGCCCAGGGCCCGCTAGTTAACCTCGATAGTCCTATTGCCCGTTAGTTAACCTAGATAGTCCAATTGCCCACTAGGGGACGTACATAGTCCAAGTGGCCGCTAGGTAACCTAGATAGTACAGTGCCCGCTAAGGTATGTACATAGTCCAAGTGCCCGCTAGATAACCTAGATAGTCTAAGTGCCCGCTAGTTAACCTACATAGTCCAAGGGACCGCTAGTTAACCTACATACTCCAAGGTCCGCTAGTTAACCTAGGTAGTCCAAGTGCCCGCTAGTTAACCTAGATCATCCAAGTGCCCGCTAGTTAACCTACATAGTCCAAGGGACCGCTAGTTAACCTACATAGTCCAAGGTCCGCTAGTTAACCTAGGTAGTCCAAGTGCCCGCTAGTTAAACTACATAGTCCAAGGGCCCTCTAGTTAACCTACATAGTCCACGTGACCGCTAGGGTATGTACATAGTTCAATGGCCCGCTAGGTAACCTAGATAGTCTATGTGCCCGCTATTTAACCTACATAGTCCAAGTGCCCGTAGTGAACCTATATATTCCAAGTTCCCGCTAGGGAATCTGCATTGTCCAAGTGCCCGCTAGTTAACCTAGATAATCCAAGTGCCCGCTAGTTAACCTAGATAGTCCAAGTGACCTCTAGTTAACCTTGATCGTCCAAGTGCCCGCTAGTTAACCTGTATAGTTCAAGGGCCCGCTAGTTAAACTACATAGTGCAAGAACCCGCTAGTTAACCTAGATAGTCCAAGTGCCCGCTAGTTAACCTACATAGTCCAAGGGCCCGCAAGGTAACCTAGATATTCCAATTTCCTCTTAGCTAACCTAGATAGTCCAAGTGCCCGCTAGGTAACCTACATAGTACAAGTGCCCATTCATTAACCTAGATAGTCCAAGTGCCCGCTAGGTAAGTTAGACTGTCCAGTGCCCGCTAGGTTCCCTACATAGTCCAAGTGCCAGCTAGGTAACCTAGAAAGTCAAAGTGCCCTCTAGTTAACCTAGATAATCCTAGTGCACGTTAGTTATCCTAGATAGTCCAAGTGCCTGCTAGGTAATCTATATAGTCCAAATGCCCGCTAGGGCACCCACATAGTCCAAGTGCCCGCTAATTTACCTATATATTCCAAGTGCCCGTTAACTAACCTAGATAGTCCATGGGTCAACTAGTTAACCTACATAGTTCAAGGGCCCGCTAGGTAACCCAGCTAATCGAAGTGCCTGCTAGTTAACCTATATCGTCCAAGTGCCCGCTAGTTAACCTACATGGTCCAAGTGCCCGATAGTTAACCTACATAGTGCAAGGGCCCGCTAGTTAACCTAGATAGTCCAAGTGCCCGCTAGTTAACCTAGATAGTACAAGTGCCCGCTAGTTAACCTAGATCGTCCAAGGGCCCGCTTGTTAACCTACATAGTCCAAGAGCCTTCTAGTTAACCTAGATAGTCCAAGTGCCCGCTAGGGGACGTACATAATCCAAATGCCCGGTAGGTAACCTAGATAGTCCAAGTGCCCATTAGCTAACCTAGATAGTCCAAGTGCCCGCTAGGTAACCTACATAGTCCAAGTGCCCGTTCGTTTACCTAGATAGTTCAAGTGCCCGCTAGGTAACCTAGACAGTCCAAGTTCCCGCTAGGTTACCTACATAGTCCAAGTGCCCGCTAGTTAACCTACCTAGCCCAGGGCCCGCTAGTTAACCTAGATAGTCCTATTGCCCGTTAGTTAACCTAGATAGTCCAAGTGCCCACTAGGGGACGTACATAGTCCTAGTGGCCGCTAGGTAACCTAGAAAGTCCAGTGCCCGCTAAGGTATGTACATAGTCCAAGTGCCCGCTAGGTAACCTAGATAGTCTAAGTGCCCGCTAGTTAACCTACATAGTCCAAGTGCCCGCTAGTTAACCTAGATAGTCCAAGTGCCCGCTAGTTAACCTAGATACTCCAAGTGCCCGCTAGTTAACCTAGATCGTCCAAGTGCCCGCTAGTTAACTTACATAGTCCAAGGGACCGCTTGTTAACCTACAAAGTCCAAGGTCCGCTAGTTAACCTAGGTGGTCCAAGTGCCCGCTAGTTAAACTACATAGTACAAGGGCCCTCTAGTTAATCTAGATAGTCCACGTGCCCGCTAGGGTATGTACATAGTTCAATTGCCCGCTAGGTAACCCAGATAATCTATGTGCCCGCTAGTTAACCTACATAGTCCAAGTGCCCGCTAGTTAACCTAGATAGTCCAAGTGCCCGTTAGGGAACCTAGATAGTCCAAGTGCCCGTAGTGAACCTTTATATTCCAAGTTCCCGCTAGGGAATCTGCATTGTCCAATGCCCGCTAGTTAACCTAGATAGTCCAAGTGCCCGCTAGTTAACCTAGATAGTCCAAGTGCCCTGTAGTTAACCTTGATCGTCCAAGTGCCCGCTAGTTAACCTACATAGTCCAAGGGCCCACTAGTTAAACTACATAGTCCAAGAACCCGCTAGTTAACCTAGATATTCCAAGTGCCCGCTAGTTAACTTACATAGTCCAAGGGCCCGCAAGGTAACCTAGATATTCCAATTTCCTGTTAGCTAACCTAGATAGTCCAAGTGCCCGCTAGGTAAACTACATAGTACAAGTGCCCATTCATTAACCTAGATAGTCCAAGTGCCCGCTAGGTAACCTAGACTGTCCAGTGCCCGCTAGGTTCCCTACATAGTCAAAGTGCACGCTAGGTAACCTAGAAAGTCCAAGTGCCCTCAAGTTAACCTAGATAATCCTAGTGCACGTTAGTTATCCTAGATAGTCCAAGTGCCCACTAGGGAACGTACACAGTCCAAGTGCCGCTAGGTAACCTAGATAGTCCAAGTGCCCGCTAGGGTATGAACATAGTCCAAGTACCCGCTAGGTAACCTGGATAGTCTAAGTGCGCGCTAGTTAACCTACATAGTCCAAGGGCCCGCAAGTTAACCTACATAGTTTAAGTGCGCGATAGGGAACCTACATAGCCCAAGTGCCCGCTTATGGACGTACATAGTCCAAGTGCCCGCCAGGTAACCTAGACTGTCCAAGTGCCCACTAGTTATCCTACATAGTCCACGTGCCCGCTAGGGTATGTACATAGTTCAATGGCCTGCTAGGTAACCTAGATAGTCTATGTGCCCGCTATTTAACCTACATAGTCCAAGTGCCCGTAGTGAACCTATATATTCCAAGTTCCCGCTAGGGAATCTGCATTGTCCAAGTGCCCGCTAGTTAACCTAGATAGTCCAAGTGCCCGCTAGTTAACCTAGATAGTCCAAGTGCCCTCTAGTTAACCTTGATCGTCCAAGTGCCCGCTAGTTAACCTGCATAGTTCAAGGGCCCGCTAGTTAAACTACATAGTGCAAGAACCCGCTAGTTAACCTAGATAGTCCAAGTGCCCGCTAGTTAACCTACATAGTCCAAGGGCCCGCAAGGTAATCTAGATATTCCAATTTCCTGTTAGCTAACCTAGATAGTCCAAGTGGCCGCTAGGTAACCTACATAGTACAAGTGCCCATTCATTAACCTAGATAGTCCAAGTGCCCGCTAGGTAACCTAGACTGTCCAGTGTCCGCTAGGTTCCCTACATAGTCCAAGTGCCAGCTAGGTAACCTAGAAAGGCAAAGTGCCCTCTAGTTAACCAAATAATCCTAGTGCACGTTAGTAATCCTAGATAGTCCCAGTGCCCACTAGGGGACGTACACAGTCCAAGTGCCGCTAGGTAACCTAGATAGTCCAAGTGCCCGCTAGGGTATGTACATAGTCCAAGTACCCGCGAGGTAACCTGGATAGTCTAAGTGCGCGCTAGTTAACCTACATAGTCCAAGGGCCCTCAAGTTAACCTACATAGTCCAAGTGCCCAATAGGGAACCTACAAAGTCCAAGTGCCCGCTGAGGAACCTACATATTCCAAGTGCCCGATAGGGAACCTATATATTCCAAGTGCCTGTTAGGGAGCCTAGATAGTCCAAGTGCCCGCTAGGTAACCTACATGGTCCAAGTGCCCGCTAGAAAACCTAGATAGTCAAAGTGCCCGCTAGGTAACCTAGATAGTCCAAGTGCCCGCTAGGTAACCTACTAAGTCCAATTGCCTGCTAGGTAATCTATATAGTCCAAATGCCCGCTAGGGCACCCACATAGTCCAAGTGCCCGCTAATTTACCTATATATTCCAAGTGCCCGTTAGCTAACCTAGATAGTCCATGGGTCAACTAGTTAACCTACATAGGTCAAGGGCCCGCTAGGTAACCTAGCTAATCCAAGTGCCCGCTAGTTAACCTATATCGTCCAAGTGCCCGCTAGTTAACCTAGATGGTCCAAGTGCCCGATAGTTAACCTACATAGTGCAAGGGCCCGCTAGTTAACCTAGATAGTCCAAGTGCCCGCTAGTTAACCTAGATAGTACAAGTGCCCGCTAGTTAACCTAGATCGTCCAAGGGCCCGCTTGTTAACCTACATAGTCCAAGAGCCTTCTAGTTAACCTAGATAGTCCAAGTGCCCGCTAGGGGACGTACATAATCCAAATGCCCGGTAGGTAACCTAGATAGTCCAAGTGCCCATTAGCTAACCTAGATAGTCCAAGTGCCCGCTAGGTAACCTACATAGTCCAAGTGCCCGTTCGTTAACCTACATAGTTCAAGTGCCCGCTAGGTAACCTAGACAGTCCAAGTTCCCGCTAGGTTACCTACATAGTCCAAGTGCCCTCTAGTTAACCTACATAGCCCAGGGCCCGCTAGTTAACCTAGATAGTCCTATTGCCCGTTAGTTAACCTAGATAGTCCAAGTGCCCACTAGGGGACGTACATAGTCCAAGTGGCCGCTAGGTAACCTAGAAAGTCCAGTGCCCGCTAAGGTATGTACATAGTCCAAGTGCCCGCTAGGTAACCTAGATAGTCTAAGTGCCCGCTAGTTAACCTACATAGTCCAAGTGCCCGCTAGTTAACCTAGATAGTCCAAGTGCCCGCTAGTTAACCTAGATACTCCAAGTGCCCGCTAGTTAACCTAGATCGTCCAAGTGCCCGCTACTTAACCTAAATAGTCCAAGGGCCGCTAGTTAACCTAGGTAGTCCAAGTGCCCGCTAGTTAAACTACATAGTCCAAGGGCCCTCTAGTTAATCTAGATAGTCCACGTGCCCGCTAGGGTATGTACATAGTTCAATTGCCCGCTAGGTAACCTAGATAATCTATGTGCCCGCCAGTTAACCTACATAGTCCAAGTGCCCGCTAGTTAACCTAGATAGTCCAAGTGCCCGTTAGGGAACCTAGATAGTCCAAGTGCCCGTAGTGAACCTATATATTCCAAGTTCCCGCTAGGGAATATGCATTGTCCAAGTGCCTGCTAGTTAACCTAGATAGTCCAAGTGCCCGCTAGTTAACCTAGATAGTCCAAGTGCCCTCTAGTTAACCTTGATCGTCCAAGTGCCCGCTAGTTAACTTACATAGTCCAAGGGCCCGCTAGTTAAACTACATAGTCCAAGAACCCGCTAGTTAACCTAGATATTCCAAGTGCCCGCTAGTTAACCTACATAGTCCAAGGGCCCGCAAGGTAACCTAGATATTCCAATTTCCTGTTAGCTAACCTAGATAGTCCAAGTGCCCGCTAGGTAACCTACATAGTACAAGTGCCCATTCATTAACCTAGATAGTCCAAGTGCCCGCTAGGTAACCTAGACTGTCCAGTGCCCGCTAGGTTCCCTACATAGTCCAAGTGCCCGCTAGGTAACTTAGATAGTCTAAGGGCCGGCTAGTTAACCAACATAGCCCAAGTGCCCAATACGGAACCTACAAAGTCCAAGTGCCCGCTGAGGAACCTACATATTCCAAGTGCGCGATAGGGAACCTACATAGCCCAAGTGCCCGCTAAGGGACGTACATAGTCCAAGTGCCCGCCAGGTAACCTAGACTGTCCAAGTGCCCGCTAGGTTACCTACATAGTCCAAGTGCCCGCTAGGTAACTTAGATGGTCTAAGGGCCGGCTAGTTAACCAACATAGCCCAAGTGCCCAATAGGGAACCTACAAAGTCCAAGTGCCCGCTGAGGAACCTACATATTCCAAGTGCCCGATAGGGAACCTAGATAGTCCAAGTGCCCGCTAGGTAACCTAGATAGTCCAAGTGCCCGCTAGGTAACCTACTAAGTCCACGTGCCTGTTAGGTAAACTATATAGTCCAAATGCCCGCTAGGGCACCCACATAGTCCAAGTACCCGCTAATTTACCTATAAAGTCCAAGTGCCCGTTAGCTAACCTAGATAGTCCACGGGTCAACTAGTTAACCTATATAGTTCAAGGGCTCGCTAGGTAACCTAGCTAATCCAAGTGCCCGCTAGGTAACCTATATCGTCCAAGTGCCCGCTAGTTAACCTAGATGGTCCAAGTGCCCGATAGTTAACCTACATAGTGCAGGGCCCGCTAGTTCACCTAGATAGTCCTAGTGCCCGTTAGTTATCCTAGATAGTCCAAGTGCCCACTAGGGGACGTACATAGTCCAAGTGCCCGCTAGGTAACCTAGATAGACCAAGTGCCCGCTAGTAAACCTAGATAGTCCTAGTGCCAGTTAGTTATCCTAGATAGTCCAAGTGCCCACTAGGGGACGTACATAATCCAAGTGCCAGTTGGTAACCTAGATAGTCAAAGTGCCCGCTAGGGTATATACATAGTCCAAGTGCCCGCTAGGTAACCTAGATAGTCCAAGTGCCCGCTAAGGGACGTACATAGTCCAAGTGCCCATTAGGGAAACAGGATAGTCCAAGTGCCCGCTAGTTAATCTAGATAGTCCAAGTGCCCGCTAGTTAACCTAGATAGTCCAAGTGCCCGCTAGTTAACCTAGATACTCCAAGTGCCCGCTAGATAACCTAGATCGTCCAAGTGCCCGCTAGTTAACCTACATAGTCCAAGGGACCGCTAGTTAACCTACATAGTCCAAGGTCCGCTAGTTAACCTAGGTAGTTCAAGTGCCCGCTAATTAAACTACATAGTCCAAGGGCCCTCTAGTTAACCTACATAGTCCACGTGAACGCTAGGGTATGTACATAGTTCAATGGCCCGCTATGTAACCTAGATAGTCTATGTGCCCGCTAGTTAACCTACATAGTCCAAGTGCCCGCTAGTTAACCTAGATAGTCCAAGTGCCCGTTAGGGAACCTAGATAGTCCAAGTGCCCGTAGTGAACCTATATATTCCAAGTTCCCGCTAGGTAATCTGCATTTCCAAGTGCCCGCTAGTTAACCTAAATAGTCCAAGTGCCCTCTAGTTAACCTTGATCGTCCAAGTGCCCGCTAGTTAACCTACATAGTCCAAGGGCCCGTTGGTTAAACTACATAGTCCAAGAACCCACTAGTTAACCTAGATAGTCCAAGTGCCCGCTAGTTAACCTACATAGTCCAAGGGCCCGCAAGGTAACCTAGATATTCCAATTTCCTGTTAGCTAACCTAGATAGTACAAGTGCCCGCTAGGTGACCTACATAGTACAAGTGCCCATTCATTAACCTAGATAGTCCAAGTGCCCGCTAGGTAACCTAGACTGTCCAGTGCCCGCTAGGTTCCCTACATAGTCCAAGTGCCCGCTAGGTAACCTAGTAAGTACAAGTGCCCTCTAGTTAACCTAGATAATCCTAGTGCACGTTAGTTATCCTAGATAGTCCAATTGCCCACTAGGGGACGTACACAGTCCAAGTGCCGCTAGGTAACCTAGATAGTCCAAGTGCCCGCTAGGGTATGTACATAGTCCAAGTACCCGCTAGGTAACCTGGATAGTCTAAGTGCGCGCTAGTTAACCTACATAGTCCAAGGGCCCGCAAGTTAACCTACATAGTCCAAGTGCGCGATAGGGAACCTACATAGCCCAAATGCCTGCTAAGGGACGTACATAGTCCAAGTTCCCGCTAGGTAACCTAGATAGTCCAAGTGTCCGCTTGTTAACCTACATAGTCCAAGTGCCCGCTAGGTAACTTAGATAGTCTAAGGGCCCGCTAGTTAACCAACATAGCCCAAATGCCCAATAGGGAACCTACAAAGTCCAAGTGCCCGCTGAGGAACCTACATATTCCAAGTGCCCGATAGGGAACCTATATATTCCAAGTGCCCGTTAGGGAACCTAGATGGTCCAAGTTCCCGCTAGGTAACCTACATAGTCCAAGTGCCCGCTAGAAAACCTAGATAGTCCAAGTGCCCGCTAGGTAATCTAGATAGTCCAAGTGCCCGCTATGTATCCTACTAAATCCAAGTGCCTGCTAGGTAATCTATATAGTCCAAATGCCCGCTAGGGCACCCACATAGTCCAAGTGCCAGCTAATTTACCTATATAGTCCAAGTGCCCGTTAGCTAACATAGATAGTCCATGGGTCAACTAGTTAACCTATGTAGTTCAAGGGCTCGCTAGGTAACCTAGCTAATCCAAGTGCCTGCTCGGTAAACAATATCGTCCAAGTGCCCGCTAGTTAACGTAGATGGTCCAAGTGCCCGATAGTTAACCTACATAGTGCAAGGGCCCGCTAGTTAACCTAGATAGTCCTAGTGCCCGTTAGTTATCCTAGATAGTCCAAGTGCCCACTAGGGGAGGTACATAGTCCAAGTGCCAGCTAGGTAACCTAGATAGTCCAAGTGCCCGCTAGGGTATATACATAGTCCAAGTGCCCGCTAGGTAACCTAGATAGTCCAAGTGCCCGCTAAGGGACGTACATAGTCCAAGTGCCCATTAGGGAACCAGGATAGTCCAAGTGCCTGCTAATTAATCTAGATTGTCCAAGTGCCCGCTAGTTAACCTAGATAGTACAAGTGACCGCTAGTTAACCTAGATCGTCCAAGGGCCCGCTTGTTAACCTACATAGTCCAAGGTCCGCTACTTAACCTAGATAGTCCAAGTGCCCGCTAGTTAACCTACATATTCCAAGTGCCCGTTAGCTAACCTAGATAGTCCAAGTGCCCGCTAGGTAACCTACATAGTCCAAGTGCCCGTTAGTTAACCTAGATAGTTCAAGTGCGTGCTAGGTAACCTAGAGAGTCCAAGTTCCCGCTAGGTTACCTACATAGTCCAAGTGCCCGCTAGTTAACCTACATAGCCCAGGGCCCGCTAGTTAACCTAGATAGTCCTATTGCCCGTTAGTTAACCTAGATAGTCCAAGTGCCCACTAGGGGACGTACATAGTCCAAGTGACCGCTAGGAAACCTTGATAGTCCAAGTGCCCGCTAGGTAACCTAGATAGTCCAAGTGCCCGCAAGGTAACCTACAAAGTCCAAGGGCGCACTTGGTAATCTATATAGTCCAAAGGCCCGCTAGGGCACCTACAAAGTCCTAGCGCCCGCTAGTTAAACTACATTGTCCAAGTGCCCGCTAGGTAACCTACATAGTCCAAATGCCCGCTAGTAACCTACATAATCCAAGTGCAAGAAGGGAACCTACATAATCCAAGTGCCCGCTAGGGAACCTACATAGTCCAAATGCCCGTTAGGTAACCTAGATAGTCCAAATGCCCCCTAGGATACCCACATAGTCCAATTGCCCGCTAGGTAACCTACATAGTCAAAGTGCCCACTAGGGAACCTATATAGTCCAAGTGCCCGCTAGGGAACCTTCATAGTCCGAGTGCCTGCTAGGGAACCTATAAAGTCCAAGTGCCCTTTAGGGAACCTATGTAGTCCAAGTGCCCGCTAGGGAACCTGGATAGTCCAAGTGCCCGCTAGGTAACCTAGATAGTCCAAGTGCCCGCTAGGTAATCTATATAGTCCAAATACCCGCTAGGGTACCTACATAGTCCAAGTGCACGCTAATTAACCTACATAGTCCAAGTGACCGTTAGCTAACCTAGATAGTCCAAGTGCCAACTAGTTAACCTACATTGTTCAAGTGCCCACTAGGTAACCTAGCTAATCCAAGTGTCCCCTAGTTAACCTATATCGTCCAAGTGCCCGCTAGTTAACCTAGATGGTCCAAGTGCCCGCTAGTTAACCTACATAGTCCAAGGGCCGGCTAGTTAACCTAGATCGTTCAAGTGTCCGCTAGTTAACCTACATAGTCCCAGTGCCCTCTAGTTAATCTAGATAGTCCAAGGGCCCGCTAGTTGACCTACATAGTCCTAGAGCCCGCTTGGTAACCTAGATAGTCCACGTGCCTTCTACTTAACCTAGATAGTCCTATTGCCCGTTAGTTAACCTAGATAGTCCAAGTGCCCACTAGGTAACCTAGATAGTCCAAGTGCCCGCAAGGTAACCTACAAAGTCCAAGGGCGCACTTGGTAATCTATATAGTCCAAAGGCCCGCTAGGGCACCTACAAAGTCCTAGCGCCCGCTAGTTAAACTACATTGTCCAAGTGCCCGCTAGGTAACCTACATAGTCCAAATGCCCGCTAGTAACCTACATAATCCAAGTGCAAGAAGGGAACCTACATAATCCAAGTGCCCGCTAGGGAACCTACATAGTCCAAATGCCCGTTAGGTAACCTAGATAGTCCAAATGCCCGCTAGGATACCCACATAGTCCAATTGCCCGCTAGGTAACCTACATAGTCAAAGTGCCCACTAGGGAACCTATATAGTCCAAGTGCCCGCTAGGGAACCTTCATAGTCCGAGTGCCTGCTAGGGAACCTATAAAGTCCAAGTGCCCTTTAGGGAACCTATGTAGTCCAAGTGCCCGCTAGGGAACCTGGAGAGTCCAAGTGCCCGCTAGGTAACCTAGATAGTCCAAGTGCCCGCTAGGTAATGTATATAGTACAAATACCCGCTAGGGTACCTACATAGTCCAAGTGCACGCTAATTAACCTACATAGTCCAAGTGACCGTTAGCTAACCTAGAAAGTCCAAGTGCCAACTAGTTAACCTACATTGTTCAAGTGCCCACTAGGTAACCTAGCTAATCCAAGTGTCCGCTAGTTAACCTATATCGTCCAAGTGCCCGCTAGTTAACCTAGATTGTCCAAGTGTCCGCTAGTTAACCTACATAGTCCCAGTGCCCTCTAGTTAATCTAGATAGTCCAAGGGCCCGCTAGTTGACCTACATAGTCCTAGAGCCCGCTTGGTAACCTAGATAGTCCACGTGCCTGCTACTTAACCTAGATAGTCCTATTGCCCGTTAGTTAACCTAGATAGTCCAAGTGCCCGCTAGGTAACCTAGATAGTCCAAGTGCCCGCTAGGTAACCTACTAAGTCCAAGTGCCTGCTAGGTAATCTATATAGTCCAAAAGCCCGCTAGGTCACCCACATAGTCCAAGTGCCCGCTAATTTACCTATATAGTCCAAGTGCCCGTTAGCTAACCTAGATAGTCCATGGGTCAACTAGTTAACCTATATAGTTCAAGGGCTCGCTAGGTAACCTAGCTAATCCAAGTGCCCGCTAGGTAACCTATATCGTTAAGTGCCCGCTAGTTAACCTAGATGGTCCAAGTGCCCGATAGTTAACCTACATAGTGCAAGGGCCCGCTAGTTAACCTAGCTAGTCCTAGTGCCCGTTAGTTATCCTAGATAGTCCAAGTGCCCACTAGGGGATGTACATAGTCCAAGTGCCAGCTAGGTAACCTAGATAGTCCAAGTGCCCGCTAGGGTATGTACATAGTCAAAGTGCCTGCTAGGTAACCTAGATAGTCCAAGTGCCCGCTAAGGGACGTACATAGTCCAAGTGCCCGTTAGGGAACCAGGATAGTCCTAGTGCCCGCTAATTAATCTAGATTGTCCAAGTGCCCGCTAGTTAACCTAGATAGTACAAGTGCCCGCTAGTTAACCTAGATCGTCCAAGGGCCCGCTTGTTAACCTACATAGTCCAAGGTCCGCTACTTAACCTAGATAGTCCAAGTGCCCGCTAGTTAACCTACATAGTCCAAGTGCCTTCTAGTTAACCTAGATAGTCCAAGTGCCCGCTAGGGGACGTACATAATCCAAATGCCCGGTAGGTAACCTAGATAGTCCAAGTGCCCGTTAGCTAACCTAGATAGTCCAAATGCCCGCTAGGTAACCTACATAGTCCAAGTGCCCGTTAGTTAACCTAGATACTTCAAGTGCGCGCTAGGTAACCTAGACAGTCCAAGTTCCCGCTAGGTTACCTACATAGTCCAAGTGACCGCTAGTTAACCTACATAGCCCAGGGCCCGCTAGTTAACCTAGATAGTCCTATTGCCCGTTAGTTAACCTAGATAGTCCAAGTGCCCACTAGGGGACGTACATAGTCCATGTGGCCGCTAGGTAACCTAGATAGTGCAAGTGCCCGCTAGGTAACCTAGATAGTCCAAGTGCCCGCAAGGTAACCTACAAAGTCCAAGGGCGCACTTGGTAATCTATATAGTCCAAAGGCCCGCTAGGGCACCTACAAAGTCCTAGCGCCCGCTAGTTAAACTACATTGTCCAAGTGCCCGCTAGGTAACCTACATAGTCCAAATGCCCGCTAGTAACCTACATAATCCAAGTGGAAGAAGGGAACCTACATAATCAAAGTGCCTGCTAGGGAACCTACATAGTCCAAATGCCTGTTAGGTAACCTAGATAGTCCAAATGCCCGCTAGGATACCCACATAGTCCAAGCGCCCGCTAGTTAACCTACATAGTCCTAGCGCCCACTAGTTAACCAACTTTGTCCACGTGCCCGGTAGGGACCCTACATAGTCCAAATGCCCGCTAGTAACCTACATAGTCCAAGTGCAAGAAGGGAACCTACATAATCCAAGTGCCCACTAGGGAACCTACATAGTCAAAGTGCCCGCTAGGGAACCTGCATCGTCCAAGTGCCCGCTAGTTAACCTAGATAGTCCAAGTTCCTGTTAGCTAACCTACATAGTCCAAGTGCCCGTTCGTTAACCTATATAGTCCAAGTGCCCGCTAGGTAACCTACATAGTCCAATTTCCCGCTAGGTAACTTAGATAGTCCAAGTGCCCGTTAGCTAACATACATAGTCCAAGTGCCCGCTAGGTAACTTACATAGTCCCAGGGCCCGTTCGTTAACCTAGATAGTCCAAGTGCCCGCTAGGTAACCTACATAGTCCAAGGGTCGCTAGGTAACCTACATAGTCCAATTGCCCGCTAGGTAACTTAGATAGTCCAAGTGCCCGTTAGCTAACATAGATAGTCCATTTGCCCGCTAGGTAACTTACATAGTCCAAGGGCCCGTTCGTTAACCTAGATAGTACAAATGCCCGCTAGTAACGTACATAGTCCAAGTGCCCGTTAGGTAACCTAGATAGTCCAAATGACCGCTAGGGAACCCCTATAGTCCAAGTGCCCGTTAGAGAACTTACATAGTCAAAGGCCTGCTAGGGAACCTACATAGTCCAAGTGCCCGATAGGGAACCTTCATAGTCCGAGTGCTTGCTAGGGAACCTACATTGTCCAAGTGCCCTTTAGGGAACCTATATAGTCCAAGAGCCCGCTAGGGAACCTAGATAGTCCAAGTGGCCTCTAGGTAACCTAGATAGTCCAAGTGCCCGCTAGGTAACCTACAAAGTACAAGGGCGCGCTTGGTAATCTATATAGTCCAAAGGCCCACTAGGGCACATACATAGTCCTAGCGCCCGCTAGTTAACCTACATTGTCCAAGTGCCCGATAGGGAACCTACATAGTCCAAGTGCCCGCTAGGTAACCTACTTAGTCCAAATCCCCGCTAGTAACCGACATAATCCAAGTGCAAGAAGGGAACCTACATAATCCAAATGCCCGTTAGGTAACCTAGATAGTCCAAATGCCCGCTAGGGTACCCACATAGTCCAAGTGCCCGCTAGGGAACCTACATAGTCAAAGTGCCCACTAGGGAACCTATATAGTCCAAGTGCCCGCTAGGGAACATTCATAGTCCGAGTGCCTGCTAGGGAACCTATATAGTCCAAGTGCCCTTTAGGGAACCTATGTAGTCCAAGTGCCCGCTAGGGAACCTGGATAGTCCAAGTGCCCGCTACGGAACCTACATAGTCCAAATGCCCGTTAAGGAACCTAGATAGTCCAAGTGCCAGCAAGGTAATCTATATCGTCCAAATACCGGCTAGGGCACCTACATAGTCCAAGTGCACACTAATTAACCTAAATAGTCCAAGTGCCCTGTTAGCTAAGCTAGATAGTCCAAGGGCCAACTAGTCAACCTACATGGTTCAAGTGCCCACTACGTAACCTAGCTAATCCAAGTGCAAGCTAGTTACCCTACATAGTCCCAGTGCCCTCTAGTTAACCTAGATAGTCCAAGGGCCCGCTAGTTGACCTACATAGTCCAAGTGCCCGCTTGGTAACCTAGATATCCACGTGCCCGCTATTAAACCTAGATAGTACTATTGCCCGTGAGTTAACCTAGATAGTAAAAGTGCCCACTAGGGGACGTATATAGTCCAAGTGCCCGCTAGGTAACCTAGATAGTCCAAGTGCCCGCTAGGGTATGTACATAGTCCAAGTGCCCACTAGGTAACCTAGATAGTCTAAGTGCCCGCTAGTTAACCTACATAGTCCAAGGGCCCAATAGTTAACCTACATAGTCCAAGTGCCCGATAGGGAACCGACATAGTCCAAGTGCCCGCTAAGGAACTTACATAGTCCAAGTGCCCGCTAGGGAACCTACATAGTCCAAGTGCCCGTTAGTGAACCTAGATAGACCAAGTGCCCATTAGGGGACGGACATAGTCCAAGTGCCCGCTAGGTAACCTAGATAGTCCAAGTGCCCGCTAGGTTACCTAGATTGTCCAAGTGCCCGCTAGTTAACCTACATAGTTCAAGTGCCTGCTAGTTAACCTAGATCGTCCAAGTGCCCGTTAGGTAACCTAGATGGTCCAAGTGCCCGATAGGTTACCTACATAGTCCAAGATTCGCTAGGCAACCTAGATAGTCCTAGTGCCCGTTACCTAACCTAGATCGTCCAAGTGCCCGCTAGGGAACCTACATAGTCCAAGTGCCCCTTAGTGAACCTAGATAGACCAAGTGCCCACTAGGGGACGTACATAGTCCAAGGGCCCGCTAGTTATCCTACATAGTCAAAGTGCCCGATAGGGAACCAACATAGTCCAAGTGTCCGCTAAGGGACGTACATAGTCCAAGTGCCCGCTAGGGAACCTACATAGTCCAAGTGCCCGTTAGTGAACCTAGATAGGCCAAGTGCCCGCTAGGGAACCTGCATTGTCCAAGAGCCCGCTAGTTTACCTAGATAGTCCAAGTGCCCGCTAGTAAACCTAGATCGTCCAAGTGTCCGCTAATTACCCTAAATAGTCCAAGTGCCCTCTAGGTAACTTATATAGTCCAAGTACCCGTTAGGTAACCTAGATAGTCCAAGGGCCCGCTAGGTAACCTACATATTCCAAGGCCCACTGGTTAACCTAGATTGTCCAAGTGCCCGCTAGGAAACCTACATAGTCCAAGTGCCCGCTAGGAAACCTACATAGTCCACGTTCCTGCTAGGTAACCTACATAGTCTAAGTGCCCAAAAGGGAACCTACATAGTCCATGTGCCCGCTAGTTAACATAGATATTCCAAGTGCCCTCTAGGAAACGTACATAGTCCAAGTGCCCGCTTGGTGACCTAGATAGTCCAAGTGCCTGCTTGTTAACCTACATAGTCCAAATGCCCGCTAGGTAACCTACATAGTCCAAGTGCCCGCTAGGTAACCTAGATAGTCCACGTTCCTGTAGCTAACCTAGATAGTCCAACTGACCTCCAGGTAACCTACATAGTCCAAGGGCCCGCTCGTTAACTTAGTTCGTCCAAGTGTCCGCTACTTAACCTAGATAGTCCAATGCCCGCTAGTATACCTACATAGTCCAAATGCCCGCTAGTAACCTACATAGTCCAAGTGCCAGAAGGCAACCTACATAATCCACGTGCCCACTAGGGAACCGACATAGTCAAAGTGCCCGCTAGGGAACATGCATCGTCCAAGTGCCCGCTAGTTAACCTACATAGTCCAAGTTCCTGTTAGGTAACCTACATAGTCCAAGTGCCCGTTCGTTAACCTAGATAGTCCAAGTGCCTGCTAGGTAACCTACATAGTCCAAGGGCCCGCTAGTTAACCTAGATAGTCCAAGGGCCCGCTAGTTGACCTACATAGTCCACGTGCCCGCTTGGTAACCTAGATAGTCCAAATGCCCACTGGAAACGTACATAGTCCAAGTGCCCGCTAGGTAACCTAGATAGTCCAAGTGCCCGCTAGGGTATGTATATAGTCCAAATGCCCGCTAGGTAACCTAGATAGTCTAAGTGCCCGCTAGTTAACCTACATAGTCCAAGGGACCGCTAGTTAACCTACATAGTTCAAGTGCCCGATAGGGAACCAACATAGTCCAAGTGTTCGCTAAGGGACGTACATAGTCCAAGTGCCCGCTAGGGAACCTATATAGTCCAAGTGCCCGTTAGTGAAACTAGATAGTCCAAGTGCCCGCTAGGGAACCTGCATTGTCCAAGTGCCCGCTAGGTAACCTACATAGTCCAAGGGCCCGTTCGTTAACTTAGTTCGTCCAATTGTCCGCTAGTTAACCTAGATAGTCCAAGTGCCCGCTAGTATACCTACATAGTCCAAGTGCCCGCTAGGTAACCTACATAGTCCTAAGGCCCACTAGTTAACCAACATTGTCCACGTGCCCGATAGGGACCCTACATAGTCCAAATGCCCGCTAGTAACCTACATAGTCCAAGTGCAAGAAGGGAACCTACATAATCCAAGTGCCCACTAGGGAACCTATATAGTCAAAGCGCCCGCTAGGGAACGTGCATCGTCCTAGTGCCCGCTAGTTAACCTAGATAGTCCAAGTTCCTGTTAGCTAACCTACATAGTCCACGTGCCCGTTCGTTAACCTAGATAGTCCAAGTGCCCGCTAGGTAACCTACATAGTCCAAGGGCCGCTAGGTAACCTACATAGTCCAAGTGCCCGCTAGGTAACTTACATAGTCCCAAGGCCCGTTCGTTAACCTAGATAGTCCAAGTGCCCGCTAGGTAACCAACATAGTCCAAGGGCCGCTAGGTAGCCTACATAGTCCAATTGCCCGCTAGGTAACTTAGATAGTCCTAGTGCCCGTTAGCTAACATAGATAGTCCAAGTGCCCGCTAGGTAACTTACATAGTCCAAGGGCCCGTTCGTTAACCTAGATAGTCCAAATGCCCGCTAGTAACGTACATAGTCCAAGTGCCCGTTAGGTAACCTAGATAGTCCAAATGCCCGCTAGGGAACCCACATAGTCCAAGTGCCCGTTAGAGAACTTACATAGTCAAAGGCCTGCTAGGGAACCTACATAGTCCAAGTGCCCGCTAGGGAACCTTCATAGTCCGAGTGCTTGCTAGGGAACCTACATAGTTCAAGTGCCCTTTAGGGAACCTATATAGTCCAAGAGCCCGCTAGGGAACCTAGATAGTCCAAGTGCCCGCTAGGTAACCTAGATAGTCCAAGTGCCCGCTAGGTAACCTACAAAGTCCAAGGGCGCGCTTGGTAATCTATATAGTCCAAAGGCCCGCTAGGGCACCTACATAGTCCTAGTGCCTGCTAGTTAACCTACATAGTCCAAGTGCCAGCTTGGTAACCTACATAGTCCAAATGCCCGCTAGTAACCTACATAATCCAAGTGCAAGAAGGGAACCTACATAATCCAAGTGCCCGCTAGGGAACCTACATATTCCAAATGCCCGTTAGGTAAACTAGATAGTCCAAATGCCCGCTAGGGTACCCACATAGTCCAAGTGCCCGCTAGGGAACCTACATAGTCAAAGTGCCCACTAGGGAACCTATATAGTCCAAGTGCCCGCTAGGGAACCTTCATAGTCCGAGTGCCTGCTACGGAACCTATATAGTCCAAGTGCCCTTTAGGGAACCTATGTAGTAATAGTGTCCGCTAGGGAACCTGGATAGTGCAAGTGCCCGCTAGGGAACCTACATAGTCCAAATGCCCGTTAGGGAACCTAGATAGTCCAAGTGCCCGCTAGGTAATCTATATGGTCCAAATACCCGCTAGGGCAACTACATAGTCCAAGTGCACACTAATAAACCTAAATAGTCCAAGTGCCCCGTTAGCTAACCTAGATAGTCCAAGGGCCAACTAGTTAACCTACATGGTTCAAGTGCCCACTACATAACCTAGCTTATCCAAGTGTCTGCTAGTTAACCTAGATCGTCCAAGTGTCCGCTAGTTAACCTACATAGTCCCAGTACCCTCTAGTTAACCTAGATAGTCCAAGGGCCCACTAGTTGACCTACATACTCCAAGTGCCCGCTTGGTAACCTAGATAGTCCACGTGCCCGCTACTAAACCTAGATAGTCCTATTGCCCGTTAGTTAACCTAGATAGTCCAAGTGCCCACTAGGGGATGTACATAGTCCAAGTGCCCGCTAGGTAACCTAGATAGTCCAAGTGCCCGCTAGGGTATGTACATAGTCCAAGTGCCCGCTAGGTAACCTAGATAGTCTAAGTGCCCGCTAGTTAACCTACATAGTCCAAGGGCCCACTAGTTAACCTACATAGTCCAAGTGCCCGATAGGGAACCAACATAGTCCAAGTGCCCGCTAAGGAACTTATATAGTCCAAGTGCCCGCTAGGGAACCTACATAGTCCAAGTGCCCGCTTGGTAACCTAGATAGTCCACGTGCCCGCTACTAAACCTAGATAGTCCAATTGCCCGTTAGTTAACCTAGATAGTCCAAGTGCCCACTAGGGGACGTACATAGTCCAAGTGCGCGCTACGTAACCTAGATAGTCCAAGTGCCCGCTAGGGTATGTACATAATCTAAGTGCCCGCTAGTTAACTTACATAGTCCAAGGGCCCACTAGTTAACCTACATAGTCAAAGTGCCCGATAGGGAACCAACATTGTCCAAGTGCCCGCTAAGGAACTTACATAGTCCAAGTGCCCGCTAGGGAACCTACATAGTCCAAGTGCCCGTTAGTGAACCTAGATAGACCAAGTGCCCACTAGGGGACGTACATAGTCTAAGTGCCCGCTAGGTAACCTAGATAGTCCAAGTGTCCGCTAGGGTATGTACATAGTCCAAGTTCCCGCTAGGTTACCTAGATAGTCCAAGTGCCCTCTAGTTAACCTACATAGTCCAAGGGCCCGCTAGTTAACCTACATAGTTCAAGTGCCCGATAGAGAACTAACATAGTCTAAGTGTCCGCTAGGGAACCTTCATTGTCCAAGTGCCCGCTAGGTTACCTAGATTGTGGAAGGGCCCGCTAGTTAACCTACATAGTTCAAGTGCCCGCTAGTTAACCTAGATAGTCCAAGTGCCCGCTAGGTTACCTACATAGTCCAAGATCCCGCTAGGTAGCCTACATAGTCCAAATGCCCGCTAGTAACCTACATAATCCAAGTGCAAGAAGGGAACCTACATAATCCAAGTGCCCGCCATGGAACCTCCATAGTCAAAGTGCCCACTAGGGAACCTGGATCGTGCAAGTACCCGCTAGGGAAACTACATAGTCCAAGAGCCCGTTAGTGAACCTAGATAGACCAAGTGCCCACTAGGGGACGTACATAGTCCAAGTGCCCGCAAGATAACCTAGATAGTTAAGTGCCCGCTAGGGTATGTACATAGTCCAAGTGCCCGCTAGGTAACCTAGATAGTCTAAGTGCCCGCAGGTTGACCTACATAGTCCAAGGGCCCGCCAGTTAACCTACATAGTCCAAGTGCCCGCTAGGTAACCTACATAGTCCAAGTGCCCACTAGGAAACCTACATAGTCCAAGTGCCCGCTAGGAAACCTACATAGTCCACGTTCTGGCTAGGTAACCTACATAGTCTAAGTGCCCGATAGGGAACCTACATAGTCCATGTGCCCGCTAGGAAACGTACATAGTCCAAGTGTCCGCTAGGTGACCTAGATAGTCCAAGTGCCTGCTTGTTAACCTACATAGTCCACGTACCCGCTAGGTAACCTACATAGTCCAAGGGCCCGCTCGTTAACTTAGTTCGTCCAAGTGTCCGCTAGTTAACCTAGATAGTCCAAGTGCCCGCTAGTATACCTACATAGTCCAAGTGCCCGCTAGGTAACCTACATAGTCCTAGCGCCCACTAGTTAACCTACATTGTCCAAGTGCTCGATAGGTACCCTACATAGTCCAAATGCCCGCTAGTAACCTACATAGTCCAAGTGCAAGAAGGGAACCTACATAATCCAAGTGCCCACTAGTGAACCTACATAGTCAAAGTGCCCGCTAGGGAACCTGCATCATCCAAGTGCCCGCTAGTTAACCTAGATAGTCCAAGTTCCTGTTAGCTAACCTACATAGTCCAAGTGCCCGTTCGTTAACCTAGATAGTCCAAGTGCCCGCTAGGTAACCTACATAGACGAAGGGCCCGCTAGTTAACCTAGATAGTCCAAGTGCCCGCTAGGTAACCTAGACAGTCCAAGTGCCTGGTAGCTAACATACATAGTCCAAGTGCCCCTTTGCTAACCTATATCATCAAAGTGCCCGCTAGTTAACCTACATAGTCCAAGGGCCCGCTAGTTAACCTAGATAGTCCAAGGGCCCGCTAGTTGACCTACATAGTCCAAGTGCCCGCTTGGTAACCTAGATAGTACAAATGCCCGCTAGTAACGTACATAGTATAAGTGCCCGTTAGGTAACCTAGATAGTCCAAATGCCCGCTGGGGAACCCACATACTCCAAGTGCCCGTTAGAGAACTTACATAGTCAAAGGCCTGCTAGGGAACCTACATAGTCCAAGTGCCCGCTAGGGAACCTTCATAGTCCGAGTGCCTGCTAGGGAACCTACATGGTCCAAGTGCCCTTTAGGGAACCTATATAGTCCAAGTGCCCACTAGGGAACCTAGATTGTCCAAGTGCCCGCTAGGTAACCTAGATAGTCCAAGTGCCCGCTAGGTAACCTACAAAGTCCAAGGGCGCGCTTGGTAATCTATATAGTCCAAAGGCCCGCTAGGGCACCTACATAGTCCTAGCGCCCGCTAGTTAACCTACATTGTCCAAGTGCCCGATAGGGAACCTACATAGTCAAAGTGCCCGCTAGGTAACCTACATAGACCAAATGCCCGCTAGTAACCTACATAATCCAAGTACAAGAAGGGAACCTACATAATCCAAGTGCCCGCTAGGGAACCTACATAGTCCAAATGCCCGTGAGGTAACCTAGATAGTCCAAATGCCCGCTAGGGTACCAACATAGTCCAAGTGCCCGCTAGTTAACCTACATAGTCCAAGGGCCCGATAGTTGACCTACATAGTCCAAGTGCCCGCTTGGTAACCTAGATAGTCCACGTGCCCGCTACTTAACCTAGATAGTCCTATTGCCCGTTAGTTAACCTAGATAGTCCAAGTTCCCACTAGGGGACGTACATAGTCCAAGTGCCCGCTAGGTAACCTAGATAGTCTATGTGCCCGCTAGTTAACCTACATAGTCCAAGGGCCTGCTAAGGAACTTATATAGTCCAAGTGCCCGCTAGGGAACCTACATAGTCCAAGTGCCCGTTAGTGAACCTAGATAGACCAAGAGCCCACTAGGGGACATACATAGTCCAAGGGCCCGCTAGTTAACCTACATAGTTCAAGTGCCCGATAGGGAACTAACAGAGTCCAAGTGTCCGCTCGGGAACCTGCATTGTCCAAGTGCCCGCTAGGTTACCTAGATAGTCCAAGTGCCCGCTAGTTAACCTACATAGTCCAAGTGCCCCCTAGTTAACCTAGATCGTCCAAGTGCCCATTAGGTAACCTAGATAGTCCAAGTGCCCTTTACCTAACATAGATCGTCCAAGTGCCCGCTAGGGAACCTACATAATCCAAGTGCCCGTTAGTGAACCTAGATAGACCAAGTGCCCACTAGGGGACGTACATAGTCCAAGTGCCCGCTAGTTAACCTAGATAGTCCAAGTGCCCGCTAGGGAACCTAGATAGTCCAAGTGCCCGCTAGGGAACCTGCATTGTCCAAGTGCCCGCTAGTTTACCTAGATAGTCCAAGTGCCCGCTAGTAAACCTAGATCATCCAAGTGTCCGCTAGTTACCCTAAATAGTCCAAGTGCCCTCTAGGTAACTTATATAGTCTAAGTGCCCGTTAGGTAACCTAGATAGTCCAAGGGCCTGCTAGGTAACCTACATAGTCCAAGGCCCACTAGTTAACCTAGATAGTCCAAGTGCCCGATAGGTAACCTACATAGTCCTAGTGCCCGCTAGGAAAGCTACATAGTCCACGTTCCTGCTAGGTAACCTACATAGTCTAACTGCCCGATAGGGAACCTACATAGTCCATGTGCCCGCTAGTTAACATAGATATTCCAAGTGCCCGCTAGGAAACGTACATAGTTCAAGTGCCCGCTAGGTGACCTAGATAGTCCAAGTGCCTGCTTGTTAACCTCCATAGTCCAAGTGCCCGTTAGTTAACCTAGATAGTCCAAGTGCCCGCTAGGTAACCTACATAGTCCAAGTGCCCGCTAGGTAACCTAGATAGTCCACATTCCTGTAGCTAACCTAGATAGTCCAACTGACCGCTAGGTAACGTACATAGTCAAAGGGCCCGCTCGTTAACTTAGTTCGTCCAAGTGTCCGCTAGTTAACCTAGATAGTCCAAGTGCCCGCTGGTATACCTACATAGTCCAAGTGCCCGCTAGGTAACCTACATAGTCCTAGCGCCCACTAGTTAATCTACATTGTCCAAGTGCCCGATAGGGACCCTACATAGACCAATTGCCCGCTAGTTACCTACATAGTCCAAGTGCAAGAAGGGAACCTACATAATCCAAGTGCCCACTAGGGAACCTACATAGTCAAAGTGCCCGCTAGGGAACCTACATCGTCCAAGTGCCCGCTAGTTAACCTAGATAGTCCAAGTTCCTGTTAGCTAACCTACATAGTCCAAGTGCCCATTCGTTAACCTAGATAGTCCAAGTGCCCGCTAGGTAACCTACATAGTCCAATGGCCCGCTAGTTAACCTAGATAGTCCAAGTACCCGCTAGGTAACCTAGACAGTCCAAGTGCCTGCTAGGTAACCTACATAGTCCAAGTGCCCGTTTGCTAACCTGGATCGTCAAAGTGCCCGCTAGTTAACCTACATAGTCCAAGGGTCCGCTAGTTAACCTAGATAGTCCTAGGGTCCGCTAGTTAACCTAGATAGTCCAAGGGCCCGCTAGTTGACCTACATAGTCCAAGTGCCTGCTTGGTAACCTAGATAGTCCAAATGCCCACTAGTAACGTACATAGTCCAAGTGCCCGTTAGGTAACCTAGATAGTCCAAATGCCCTCTAGGGAACCCACACAGTCCAAGTGCCCGTTAGAGAACTTACATAGTCAAAGGCCTGCTAGGGAACCTATATAGTCCAAGTGCCCGCTAGGGAACCTTCATAGTCCGAGTGCCTGCTAGGGAACCTACATAGTCCAAGTGCCCTTTAGGGAACCTTTATAGTCCAAGTGCCCGCTAGGTAACTTAGATAGTCCAAGTGCCCGCTAGGTAACCTAGATAGTCCAAGTGCCCGCTATTTAACCTAGATCGTCCAAGTGCCCGTTAGGTAACCTAGATAGTCCAAGTGCCCGCTAGGTTACCTACATAGTCCAAGATCCGCTAGGTAACCTAGATAGTCCTAGTGCCCTTTAACTAACCTAGATCGTCCAAGTGCCCGCTAGGGAACCCACATAGTCCAAGTGCCCGTTAGTGAACCTAGATAGACCAAGTGCTGACTAGGGGACGTACATAGTCCAATTGCCCGCTAGTTAGCCTAGATACTCCAAGTGCCCGCTAGGGTATGTACATAGTCCAAGTGCCCGCTAGGTAACCTAGATAGTCTAAGTTCCCGCAGGTTAACCTACATAGTCCAAGAGCCCGCTAGTTAAACTACATAGTCCAAGTGCCCGCTAGGGAACCTACATAGTCCAAGTGCCCGTTAGTGAACCTAGATAGTCCAAGTGCCCGCAAGTAAACCTAGATCGTCCAAGTGTCCGCTAGTTACCCTAAATAGTCCAAGTGCCCTCTAAGTATCTTATATAGTCCAAGTGCCCGTTAGGTAACCTAGATAGTCCAAGGGCCCGCTAGGTAACCTACATAGTCCAAGGCCCGCTAGTTAACCTAGATAGTCCAATTGCCCGCTAGGTAACCTACATAGTCCAAGTGCCCGCTAGGAACCTACATAGTCCAAGTTCCTGCTAGGTAACCTACATAGTATAAGTGCCCGATAGGGAACCTACATAGTCCATGTGCCCGCTAGTTAACATAGATATTCCAAGTGCCGGCTAGGAAACGGACATAGTTCAAGTGCCCGCTAGGTGACCTAGATAGTCCAAGTGCCTGCTTGTTAACCTACATAGTCCAAGTGCCCACTAGGTAACCTACATAGTCCAAGTGGCCGCTAGGTAACCTAGATAGTCCACGTTCCTGTAGCTAACCTAGATAGTCCAACTGACCGCTAGGTAACCTACATAGTCCAAGGGCCCGCTCGTTAACTTAGTTCGTCCAAGTGTCCGCTAGTTATCCTAGATAGTCTAAGTGACCGCTATATACCTACATAGTCCAAGTGCCCACTAGGTAACCTACATAGTCCTAGCGCCCACTAGTTAACCTACATTGTCCAAGTGCCCGATAGGGACCCTACATAGTCCAAATGCCCGCTAGAAACCTACATAGTCCAAGTGCAAGAAGGGAACCTACATAATCCAAGTGCCCACTAGGGAACCTACATAGTCAAAGTGCCCGCTAGGGAACCTGCATCGTCCAAGTGCCCGCTAGTTAACCTAGATAGTCCAAGTTCCTGTTAGCTAACCTACATAGTCCAAGTGCCCGTTCGTTAACCTAGATAGTCCAAGTGCCCGCTAGGTAACGTAGACAGTCCAAGTGCCTGCTAGGTAACCTACATACTCCAAGTGCCCGTTTGCTAACCTAGATCGTCAAAGTGCCCACTAGTTAACCTACATAGTCCAAGGGCCCGCTACTTAACCTAGATAGTACAAGGGCCTGCTTGTTGACCTACATAGTCCAAGTGCCCGCTTGGTAACCTAGATAGTCCAAATGCCCGCTAGTAACGTACATAGTCCAAGTGCCCGTTAGGTAACCTAGATAGTCCAAATGTCCGCTAGGGAACACACATAGTCCAAGTGCCCGTTAGAGAACTTACATAGTCAAAGGCCTGCTAGGGAACCTACATAGTCCAAGTGCCCGCTAGGGAACCTTCATAGTCCGAGTGCCTGCTAGGGAACCTACATAGTCCAAGTGCCCTTTAGGGAACCTATATAGTCTAAGTACCCGCTAGGTAACCTAGATAGTCCAAGTGCCCGCTAGGTAACCTACAAAGTCCAAGGGCGCGCTTGGTAATCTATATAGTCCAAAGGCCCGCTAGGGCACCTACATAGTCCTAGCGCCCACCAGTTAACCTACATTGTCCAAGTGCCCGATAGGGAACCTACATAGTCCAAATGCCCGCTAGTAACCTACATAATCCAAGTGCAAGAAGGGAACCTACATAATCCAAGTGCCCGCTAGGGAACCTACATAGTCCAAATGCCCGTAAGGTAACCTAGATAGTCCAAATGCCCGCTAGTGTACCCACATAGTCCAAGTGCCCGCTAGGGAACCTACATAGTCAAAGTGCCCACTAAGGAACCTATATAGTCCAAGTGCCCTCTAGGGAACCTTCATAGTCCGAGTGCCTGCTAGGGAACCTATATAGTCCAAGTGCCCTCTAGGGAACCTATGTAGACCAAGTGCCCGCTAGGGAACCTGGATAGTCCAAGTGCCCGCTAGGTAACCTAGATAGTCCAAGTACCCGCTAGGTAATCTATATGGTCCAAATACCCGCTAGGGCACCTACATAGTCCAAGTGCACGCTAATTAACCTCCATAGTCCAAGTGCCCCGTTAGCTAACCTAGATAGTCCAAGGGCCAACTAGTTAACCTACATGGTTCAAGTGCCCACTACGTAACCTAGCTAATCCAAGTGTCCGCTAGTTAACCTAGATCGTCCAAGTGTCCGCTAGTTAACCTACATAGTCCGAGTGCCCTCTAGTTAACCTAGATAGTCCAAGGGCCCGCTAGTTGACCTACATATTCCAAGTGCCTCCTTGGTAACCAAGATAGTCCACGTGCCCGCTACTTAACCTAGATAGTCCTAATGCCCGTTAGTTACCCTAGATAGTCCAAGTGCCCACTAGGGGACGTACATAGTCCAAGTGCCCGTTAGTGAACCTAGATAGACAAAGTGCCCACTAGGGGACGTACATAGTCCAAGTGCCAGCTAGGTAACCTAGATAGTCTAAGTGCCCGCTAGTTAACCTACATAATCCAAGGGCCCGCTAGTTAACCTACATAGTCGAAGTGCCCGATAGGGAACCAACATAGTCCAAGTGTCCGCTAAGGGACACACATAGTCCATGTGCCCGCTAGGGAACCTACATAGCCAAGTGCCGTTAGTGAACCTAGATAGTCCAAGTGCCCGCTAGGGAACCTGCATTGTCCAAGTGCCCGCTAATTTACCTAGATAGTCCAAGTGCCCGCTAGTTAAGTACATAGTCCAAGTGCCCGCTAGTTAACCTAGATCGTCCAAGTGCCCCTTAGGTAACCTAGATAGTCCAAGGGCCCGCTAGGTTACCTACATAGTCCAAGATCCCGCTTGTTAACCTAGATAGTCCTAGTGCCCGTTACCTAACCTAGATCGTCCAAGTGCCCGCTAGGCAACCTACATAGTCCAAGTGCCCGTTCGTTAACCTAGAAGTCCAAGTGCCCGCTAGGTAACCTACATAGTACCAGTACCCTCTAGTTAACCTAGATAGTCCAAGGGCCCACTAGTTGACCTACATAGTCCAAGTGCCCGCTTGGTAACCTAGATAGTCCACGTGCCCGCTACTAAACCTAGATAGTCCTATTGCCCGTTAGTTAACCTAGATAGTCCAAGTGCCCACTAGGGGTTGTACATAGTCCAAGTGCCCGCTAGGTAACCTAGATAGTCCAAGTGCCCGCTAGGGTATGTACATAGTCCAAGTGCCCGCTAGGTAACCTAGATAGTCTAAGTGCCCGCTAGTTAACATACATAGTCCAAGGGCCCACTAGTTAACCTACATAGTCCAAGTGCCCGATAGGGAACCAACATAGTCCAAGTGCCCTCTAAGGAACATACATAGTCCAAGTGCCCGCTAGGGAACCTACATAGTCCAAGTGCCCGTTAGTGAACCTAGATAGACCAAGTGCCCACTAGGGGACGTACATAGTCCAAGTGCCCGTTAGTTAACCTAGATAGTCCAAGTGCCCACTAGGGGACGTACATAGTCCAAGTGCCCGCTAGGTAACCTAGATAGTCCAAGTGCCCGCTAGGGTATGTACATAGTCTAAGTGCCCGCTAGTTAACCTACATAGTCCAAGGGCCCACTAGTTAACCTACATAGTCCAAGTGCCCGATAGAGAACCAACATTGTCCGAGTGCCCGCTAAGGAACTTACATAGTCCAAGTGCCCGCTAGGGAACCTACATAGTCCAAGTGCCCGTTAGTGAACCTAGATAGACCAAGTGCCCACTAGGGGACGTACATAGTCCAAGTGCCCGCTAGGTAACCTAGATAGTCCAAGTGCCCGCTAGGGTATGTACATAGTCCAAGTTCCCGCTAGGTTACCTAGATAGTCCAAGTGCCCTCTAGTTAACCTACATAGTCCAAGGGCCCGGTAGTTAACCTACATAGTTCAAGTGCCCGATAGAGAACTAACATAGTCTAAGTGTCCGCTAGGGAACCTTCATTGTCCAAGTGCCCGCTAGGTTACCTAGATTGTCGAAGTGCCCGCTAGTTAACCTACATAGTTCAAGTGCCCGCTAGTTAACCTAGATAGTCCAAGTGCCCGCTAGGTTACCTACATAGTCCAAGATCCCGCTAGGTAGCCTACATAGTCCAAATGCCCGCTAGTAACCTACATAATCCAAGTGCAAGAAGGGAACCTACATAATCCAAGTGCCCGCTAGGGAACCTACATAGTCCAAATGCCCGCCCACATAGTCCAAGTGCCCGCTATGGAACCTCCATTGTCAAAGAGCCCACTAGGGAACCTAGATCGTCCAAGTACCCGCTAGGGAAACTACATAGTCCAAGAGCCCGTTAGTGAACCTAGATAGACCAAGTGCCCACTAGGGGACGTACATAGTCCAAGTGCCCGCAAGATAACCTAGATAGTTAAGTGCCCGCTAGGGTATGTACATAGTCCAAGTGCCCGCTAGGTAACCTAGATAGTCTAAGTGCCCGCAGGTTGACCTACATAGTCCAAGGGTCCGCCAGTTAACCTACATAGTCCAAGTGCCCGATAGGGAACCAACATAGTCCAAGTGTCCGCTAAGGGACGTACATAGTCCAAGTGCCCGCTAGGGAACCTACATAGTCCAAGTGCCCGTTAGTGAACTTAGATAGTCCAAGTGCCCGCTAGGGAACCTGCATTGTCCAAGAACCCGCTGGTTTACCTAGATAGTCCAAGTGCCCGCTAGTAAACCTAGATCTTCCAAGTGTCCGCTAGTTACCCTAAATAGTCCAAGTGCCCTCTAGGTAACTTATATAGTCCAAGTGCCCGTTAGGTAACCTAGATTGTCCAAGGCCCGCTAGTTAACCTAGATAGTCCAAGTGCCCGCTAGGTAACCTACATAGTCCAAGTGCCCACTAGGAAACCTACATAGTCCAAGTGCCCGCTAGGAAACCTACATAGTCCACGTTCTGGCTAGGTAACCTACATAGTCTAAGTGCCCGATAGGGAACCTACATAGTCCATGTGCCAGCTAGGAAACGTACATAGTCCAAGTGCCCGCTAGGTGACCTAGATAGTCCAAGTGCCTGCTTGTTAACCTACATAGTCCACGTGCCCGCTAGGTAACCTACATAGTCCAAGGGCCCGCTCATTAACTTAGTTCGTCCAAGTGTCCGCTAGTTAACCTAGATAGTCCAAGTGCCCGCTAGTATTCCTACATAGTCCAAGTGCCCGCTAGGTAACCTACATAGTCCTAGCGCCCACTAGTTAACCTACACTGTCCAAGTGCTCGATAGGGACCCTACATAGTCCAAATGCCCGCTAGTAACCTACATAGTCCAAGTGCAAGAAGGGAACCTACATAATCCAAGTGCCCACTAGTGAACCTACATAGTCAAAGTGCCCGCTAGGGAACCTGCATCATCCAAGTGCCCGCTAGTTAACCTAGATAGTCCAAGTTCCTGTTAGCTAACCTACATAGTCCAAGTGCCCGTTCGTTAACCTAGATAGTCCAAGTACCCGCTAGGTAACCTACATAGTCCAAGGGCCCGCTAGTTAACCTAGATAGTCCAAGTGCCCGCTAGGTAACCTAGACTGTCCAAGAGCCTTCTAGCTAACATACATAGTCCAAGTGCCCGTTTGCTAACCTATATCATCAAAGTGCCCGCTAGTTAACCTACATAGTCCAAGGGTCCGCTAGTTAACCTAGATAGTCCAAGGGCCCGCTAGTTGACCTACATAGTCCAAGTGCCCACTTGGTAACCTAGATAGTACAAATGCCCGCTAGTAACGTACATAGTCTAAGTGCCCGTTAGTTAACCAAGATAGTCCAAATGCCCGCTGGGGAACCCACATACTCCAAGTGCCCGTTAGAGAACTTACATAGTCAAAGGCCTGCTAGGGAACCTACATAGTCCAAGTGCCCGCTAGGGAACCTTCATAGTCCGAGTGCCTGCTAGGGAACCTACATAGTCCAAGTGCCCTTTAGGGAACCTATATAGTCCAAGTGCCCACTAGGGAACCTAGATTGTCCAAGTGCCCGCTAGGTAACCTAGATAGTCCAAGTGCCCGCTAGGTAACCTACAAAGTCCAAGGGCGCGCTTGGTAATCTATATAGTCCAAAGGCCCGCTAGGGCACCTACATAGTCCTAGCGCCCGCTAGTTAACCTACATTGTCCAAGTGCCCGATAGGGAACCTACATAGTCAAAGTGCCCGCTAGGTAACCTACATAGACCAACTGCCCGCTAGTAACCTACATAATCCAAGTGCAAGAAGGGAACCTACATAATCCAAGTGCCCGCTAGGGAACCTACATAGTCCAAATGCCCGTGAGGTAACCTAGATAGTCCAAATGCCCGCTAGGGTACCAACATAGTCCAAGTGCCCGCTAGTTAACCTACATAGTCCAAGGGCCCGCTAGTTAACCTAGATCGTCCAAGTGTCCGCTAGTTAACCTAGATAGTCCAAGGGCCCGATAGTTGACCTACATAGTCCAAGTGCCCGCTTGGTAACCTAGATAGTCCACGTGCCCGCTACTTAACCTAGATAGTCCTATTGCCCGTTAGTTAACCTAGATTGTCCAAGTTCCCACTAGGGGACGTACATAGTCCAAGTGCCCGCTAGGTAACCTAGATAGTCTAAGTGCCCGCTAGTTAACCTACATAGTCCAAGGGCCCGCTAAGGAACTTACATAGTCCAACTGCCCGTAAGGGAACCTACATAGTCCAAGTGCCCGTTAGTGAACCTAGATAGACCAAGAGCCCACTAGGGGACGTACATAGTCCAAGTGCCCGCTAGTTAACCTAGATAGTCCAAGTTCCTGTTAGCTAACCTACATAGTCCAAGTGCCCGTTCGTTAACCTAGATAGTCCAAGTGCCCGCTAGGTAACCTAGACAGTCCAAGTGCCTGCTAGGGAACCTACATACTCCAAGTGCCCGTTTGCTAACCTAGATCGTCAAAGTGCCCGCTAGTTAACCTAAATAGTCCAAGGGCCCGCTACTTAACCTAGATAGTCCAAGGGCCCGCTTGTTGACCTACATAGTCCAAGTGCCCGCTTGGTAACCTAGATAGTCCAAATGCCCGCTAGTAACGTACATAGTCCAAGTGCCCGTTAGGTAACCTAGATAGTCCAAATGTCTGCTAGGGAACCCACATAGTCCAAGTGCCCGTTAGAGAACTTACATAGTCAAAGGCCTGCTAGGGAACCTACATAGTCCAAGTGCCCGCTAGGGAACCTTCATAGTCCGAGTGCCTGCTAGGGAACCTACATAGTCCAAGTGCCCTTTAGGGAACCTATATAGTCCAAGTGCCCGCTAGGTAACCTAGATAGTCCAAGTGCCCGCTAGGTAACCTACAAAGTCCAAGGGCGCGCTTGGTAATCTATATAGTCCAAAGGCCCGCTAGGGCACCTACATAGTCCTAGCGCCCACTAGTTAACCTACATTGTCCAAGTGCCCGATAGGGAACCTACATAGTCCAAATGCCCGCTAGTAACCTACATAATCCAAGTGCAAGAAGGGAACCTACATAATCCAAGTGCCCGCTAGGGAACCTACATAGTCCAAATGCCCGTAAGGTAACCTAGATAGTCCAAATGCCCGCTAGGGTACCCACATAGTCCAAGTGCCCGCTAGGGAACCTACATAGTCAAAGTGCCCACTAGGGAACCTATATAGTCCAAGTGCCCTCTAGGGAACCTTCATAGTCCGAGTGCCTGCCAGGGAACCTATATAGTCCAAGTGCCCTCTAGGGAACCTATGTAGTCCAAGTGCCCGCTAGGGAACCTGGATAGTCCATGTGCCCGCTAGGTAACCTAGATAGTCCAAGTACCCGCTAGGTAATCTATATGGTCCAAATACCCGCTAGGGCACCTACATAGTCCAAGTGCACGCTAATTAACCTCCATAGTCCAAGTGCCCCGTTAGCTAACCTAGATAGTCCAAGGGCCAACTAGTTAACCTACATGGTTCAAGTACCCACTACGTAACCTAGCTAATCCAAGTGTCCGCTAGTTAACCTAGATCGTCCAAGTGTCCGCTAGTTAACCTACATAGTCCGAGTGCCCTCTAGTTAACCTAGATAGTCCAAGGGCCCGCTAGTTGACCTACATATTCCAAGTGCCTCCTTGGTAACCAAGATAGTCCACGTGCCCGCTACTTAACCTAGATAGTCCTAATGCCCGTTAGTTACCCTAGATAGTCCAAGTGCCCACTAGGGGACGTACATAGTCCAAGTGCCCGTTAGTGAACCTAGATAGACAAAGTGCCCACTAGGGGACGTACATAGTCCAAGTGCCAGCTAGGTAACCTAGATAGTCTAAGTGCCCGCTAGTTAACCTACATAATCCAAGGGCCCGCTAGTTAACCTACATAGTCGAAGTGCCCGATAGGGAACCAACATAGTCCAAGTGTCCGCTAAGGGACACACATAGTCCAAGTGCCCGCTAGGGAACCTACATAGCCAAGTGCCGTTAGTGAACCTAGATAGTCCAAGTGCCCGCTAGGGAACCTGCATTGTCCAAGTGCCCGCTAATTTACCTAGATAGTCCAAGTGCCCGCTAGTTAAGTACATAGTCCAAGTGCCCGCTAGTTAACCTAGATCGTCCAAGTGCCCCTTAGGTAACCTAGATAGTCCAAGGGCCCGCTAGGTTACCTACATAGTCCAAGATCCCGCTTGTTAACCTAGATAGTCCTAGTGCCCGTTACCTAACCTAGATCGTCCAAGTGCCCGCTAGGCAACCTACATAGTCCAAGTGCCCGTACGTTAACCTAGAAGTCCAAGTGCCCGCTAGGTAACCTACATAGTCCCAGTACCCTCTAGTTAACCTAGATAGTCCAAGGGCCCACTAGTTGACCTACATAGTCCAAGTGCCCGCTTGGTAACCTAGATAGTCCACGTGCCCGCTACTAAACCTAGATAGTCCTATTGCCCGTTAGTTAACCTAGATAGTCCAAGTGCCCACTAGGGCTTGTACATAGTCCAAGTGCCCGCTAGGTAACCTAGATAGTCCAAGTGCCCGCTAGGGTATGTACATAGTCCAAGTGCCCGCTAGGTAACCTAGATAGTCTAAGTGCCCGCTAGTTAACATACATAGTCCAAGGGCCCACTAGTTAACCTACATAGTCCAAGTGCCCGATAGGGAACCAACACAGTCCAAGTGCCCTCTAAGGAACATACATAGTCCAAGTGCCCGCTAGGGAACCTACATAGTCCAAGTGCCCGTTAGTGAACCTAGATAGACCAAGTGCCCACTAGGGGACGTACATAGTCCAAGTGCCCGCTAAGGAACTTATATAGTCCAAGTGCCCGCTAGGGAACCTACATAGTCCAAGTGCCCGCTTGGTAACCTAGATAGTCCACGTGCCCGCTACTAAACCTAGATAGTCCAATTGCCCGTTAGTTAACCTAGATAGTCCAAGTGCCCACTAGGGGACGTACATAGTCCAAGTGCCCGCTAGGTAACCTAGATAGTCCAAGTGCCCGCTAGGGTATGTACATAGTCTAAGTGCCCGCTAGTTAACCTACATAGTTCAAGGGCCCACTAGTTAACCTACATAGTCCAAGTGCCCGATAGGGAACCAACATTGTTCGAGTGCCTGCTAAGGAACTTACATAGTCCAAGTGCCCGCTAGGGAACCTACATAGTCCAAGTGCCCGTTAGTGAACCTAGATAGACCAAGTGCCCACTAGGGGACGTACATAGTCCAAGTGCCCGCTAGGTAACCTAGATAGTCCAAGTGCCCGCTAGGGTATGTACATAGTCCAAGTTCCCGCTAGGTTACCTAGATAGTCCAAGTGCCCTCTAGTTAACCTACATAGTCCAAGGGCCCGGTAGTTAACCTATATAGTTCAAGTGCCGATAGAGAACTAACATAGTCTAAGTGTCCACTAGGGAACCTTCATTGTCCAAGTGCCCACTAGGTTACCTAGATTGTCGAAGTGCCTGCTAGTTAACCTACATAGTTCAAGTGCCCGCTAGTTAACCTAGATAGTCCAAGTGCCCGCTAGGTTACCTACATAGTCCAAGATCCCGCTAGGTAGCCTACATAGTCCAAATGCCCGCTAGTAACCTACATAATCCAAGTGCAAGAAGGGAACCTACATAATCCAAGTGCCCGCTAGGGAACCTACATAGTAGAAATGCCCGCCCACATAGTCCAAGTGCCCGCTATGGAACCTCCATTGTCAAAGTGCCCACTAGGGAACCTAGATCGTCCAAGTACCCGCTAGGGAAACTACATAGTCCAAGAGCCCGTTAGTGAACCTAGATAGACCAAGTGCCCACTAGGGGACGTACATAGTCCAAGTGCCTGCAAGATAACCTAGATAGTTAAGTGCCCGCTAGGGTATGTACATAGTCCAAGTGCCCGCTAGGTAACCTAGATAGTCTAAGTGCCCGCAGGTTGACCTACATAGTCCAAGGGTCCGCCAGTTAACCTACATAGTCCAAGTGCCCGATAGGGAACCAACATAGTCCAAGTGTCCGCTAAGGGACGTACATAGTCCAAGTGCCCGCAAGGGAACCTACATAGTCCAAGTGCCCGTTAGTGAACTTAGATAGTCCAATTGCCCGCTAGGGAACCTGCATTGTCCAAGAACCCGCTGGTTTACCTAGATAGTCCAAGTGCCCGCTAGTAAACCTAGATCTTCCAAGTGTCCGCTAGTTACCCTAAATAGTCCAAGTGCCCTCTAGGTAACTTATATAGTCCAAGTGCCCGTTAGGTAACCTAGATTGTCCAAGGCCCGCTAGTTAACCTAGATAGTCCAAGTGCCCGCTAGGTAACCTACATAGTCCAAGTGCCCACTAGGAAACCTACATAGTCCAAGTGCCCGCTAGGAAACCTACATAGTCCACGTTCTGGCTAGGTAACCTACATAGTCTAAGTGCCCGATAGGGAACCTACATAGTCCATGTGCCAGCTAGGAAACATACATAGTCCAAGTGCCCGCTAGGTGACCTAGATAGTCCAAGTGCCTGCTTGTTAACCTACATAGTCCACGTGCCCGCTAGGTAACCTACATAGTCCAAGGGCCCGCTCATTAACTTAGTTCGTCCAAGTGTCCGCTAGTTAACCTAGATAGTCCAAGTGCCCGCTAGTATTCCTACATAGTCCAACTGCCCGCTAGGTAACCTACATAGTCCTAGCGCCCAATAGTTAACCTACACTGTCCAAGTGCTCGATAGGGACCCTACATAGTCCAAATGCCCGCTAGTAACCTACATAGTCCAAGTGCAAGAAGGGAACCTACATAATCCAAGTGCCCACTAGTGAACCTACATAGTCAAAGTGCCCGCTAGGGAACCTGCATCATCCAAGTGCCCGCTAGTTAACCTAGATAGTCCAAGTTCCTGTTAGCTAACCTACATAGTCCAAGTGCCCGTTCGTTAACCTAGATAGTCCAAGTACCCGCTAGGTAACCTACATAGTCCAAGGGCCCGCTAGTTAACCTAGATAGTCCAAGTGCCCGCTAGGTAACCTAGACTGTCCAAGAGCCTTCTAGCTAACATACATAGTCCAAGTGCCCGTTTGCTAACCTATATCATCAAAGTGCCCGCTAGTTAACCTACATAGTCCAAGGGTCCGCTAGTTAACCTAGATAGTCCAAGGGCCCGCTAGTTGACCTACATAGTCCAAGTGCCCACTTGGTAACCTAGATAGTACAAATGCCCGCTAGTAACGTACATAGTCTAAGTGCCCGTTAGTTAACCAAGATAGTCCAAGTGCCCGCTAGGGTATGTACATAGTCCAAGTGCCCGCTAGGTAACCTAGATAGTCTAAGTGCCCGCTAGTTAACATACATAGTCCAAGGGCCCACTAGTTAACCTACATAGTCCAAGTGCCCGATAGGGAACCAACATAGTCCAAGTGCCCTCTAAGGAACATACATAGTCCAAGTGCCCGCTAGGGAACCTACATAGTCCAAGTGCCCGTTAGTGAACCTAGATAGACCAAGTGCCCACTAGGGGACGTACATAGTCCAAGTGCCCGCTAAGGAACTTATATAGTCCAAGTGCCCGCTAGGGAACCTACATAGTCCAAGTGCCCGCTTGGTAACCTAGATAGTCCACGTGCCCGCTACTAAACCTAGATAGTCCAATTGCCCGTTAGTTAACCTAGATAGTCCAAGTGCCCACTAGGGGACGTACATAGTCCAAGTGCCCGCTAGGTAACCTAGATAGTCCAAGTGCCCGCTAGGGTATGTACATAGTCTAAGTGCCCGCTAGTTAACCTACATAGTTCAAGGGCCCACTAGTTAACCTACATAGTCCAAGTGCCCGATAGGGAACCAACATTGTCCGAGTGCCCGCTAAGGAACTTACATAGTCCAAGTGCCCGCTAGGGAACCTACATAGTCCAAGTGCCCGTTAGTGAACCTAGATAGACCAAGTGCCCACTAGGGGACGTACATAGTCCAAGTGCCCGCTAGGTAACCTAGATAGTCCAAGTGCCCGCTAGGGTATGTACATAGTCCAAGTTCCCGCTAGGTTACCTAGATAGTCCAAGTGCCCTCTAGTTAACCTACATAGTCCAAGGGCCCGGTAGTTAACCTACATAGTTCAAGTGCCGATAGAGAACTAACATAGTCTAAGTGTCCACTAGGGAACCTTCATTGTCCAAGTGCCCACTAGGTTACCTAGATTGTCGAAGTGCCTGCTAGTTAACCTACATAGTTCAAGTGCCCGCTAGTTAACCTAGATAGTCCAAGTGCCCGCTAGGTTACCTACATAGTCCAAGATCCCGCTAGGTAGCCTACATAGTCCAAATGCCCGCTAGTAACCTACATAATCCAAGTGCAAGAAGGGAACCTACATAATCCAAGTGCCCGCTAGGGAACCTACATAGTAGAAATGCCCGCCCACATAGTCCAAGTGCCCGCTATGGAACCTCCATTGTCAAAGTGCCCACTAGGGAACCTAGATCGTCCAAGTACCCGCTAGGGAAACTACATAGTCCAAGAGCCCGTTAGTGAACCTAGATAGACCAAGTGCCCACTAGGGGACGTACATAGTCCAAGTGCCTGCAAGATAACCTAGATAGTTAAGTGCCCGCTAGGGTATGTACATAGTCCAAGTGCCCGCTAGGTAACCTAGATAGTCTAAGTGCCCGCAGGTTGACCTACATAGTCCAAGGGTCCGCCAGTTAACCTACATAGTCCAAGTGCCCGATAGGGAACCAACATAGTCCAAGTGTCCGCTAAGGGACGTACATAGTCCAAGTGCCCGCAAGGGAACCTACATAGTCCAAGTGCCCGTTAGTGAACTTAGATAGTCCAATTGCCCGCTAGGGAACCTGCATTGTCCAAGAACCCGCTGGTTTACCTAGATAGTCCAAGTGCCCGCTAGTAAACCTAGATCTTCCAAGTGTCCGCTAGTTACCCTAAATAGTCCAAGTGCCCTCTAGGTAACTTATATAGTCCAAGTGCCCGTTAGGTAACCTAGATTGTCCAAGGCCCGCTAGTTAACCTAGATAGTCCAAGTGCCCGCTAGGTAACCTACATAGTCCAAGTGCCCACTAGGAAACCTACATAGTCCAAGTGCCCGCTAGGAAACCTACATAGTCCACGTTCTGGCTAGGTAACCTACATAGTCTAAGTGCCCGATAGGGAACCTACATAGTCCATGTGCCAGCTAGGAAACATACATAGTCCAAGTGCCCGCTAGGTAACCTAGATAGTCCAAGTGCCTGCTTGTTAACCTACATAGTCCACGTGCCCGCTAGGTAACCTACATAGTCCAAGGGCCCGCTCATTAACTTAGTTCGTCCAAGTGTCCGCTAGTTAACCTAGATAGTCCAAGTGCCCGCTAGTATTCCTACATAGTCCAACTGCCCGCTAGGTAACCTACATAGTCCTAGCGCCCAATAGTTAACCTACACTGTCCAAGTGCTCGATAGGGACCCTACATAGTCCAAATGCCCGCTAGTAACCTACATAGTCCAAGTGCAAGAAGGGAACCTACATAATCCAAGTGCCCACTAGTGAACCTACATAGTCAAAGTGCCCGCTAGGGAACCTGCATCATCCAAGTGCCCGCTAGTTAACCTAGATAGTCCAAGTTCCTGTTAGCTAACCTACATAGTCCAAGTGCCCGTTCGTTAACCTAGATAGTCCAAGTACCCGCTAGGTAACCTACATAGTCCAAGGGCCCGCTAGTTAACCTAGATAGTCCAAGTGCCCGCTAGGTAACCTAGACTGTCCAAGAGCCTTCTAGCTAACATACATAGTCCAAGTGCCCGTTTGCTAACCTATATCATCAAAGTGCCCGCTAGTTAACCTACATAGTCCAAGGGTCCGCTAGTTAACCTAGATAGTCCAAGGGCCCGCTAGTTGACCTACATAGTCCAAGTGCCCACTTGGTAACCTAGATAGTACAAATGCCCGCTAGTAACGTACATAGTCTAAGTGCCCGTTAGTTAACCAAGATAGTCCAAATGCCCGCTGGGGAACCCACATACTCCAAGTGCCCGTTAGAGAACTTACATAGTCAAAGGCCTGCTAGGGAACCTACATAGTCCAAGTGCCCGCTAGGGAACCTTCATAGTCCGAGTGCCTGCTAGGGAACCTACATAGTCCAAGTGCCCTTTAGGGAACCTATATAGTCCAAGTGCCCACTAGGGAACCTAGATTGTCCAAGTGCCCGCTAGGTAACCTAGATAGTCCAAGTGCCCGCTAGGTAACCTACAAAGTCCAAGGGCGCGCTTGGTAATCTATATAGTCCAAAGGCCCGCTAGGGCACCTACATAGTCCTAGCGCCCGCTAGTTAACCTACATTGTCCAAGTGCCCGATAGGGAACCTACATAGTCAAAGTGCCCGCTAGGTAACCTACATAGACCAACTGCCCGCTAGTAACCTACATAATCCAAGTGCAAGAAGGGAACCTACATAATCCAAGTGCCCGCTAGGGAACCTACATAGTCCAAATGCCCGTGAGGTAACCTAGATAGTCCAAATGCCCGCTAGGGTACCAACATAGTCCAAGTGCCCGCTAGTTAACCTACATAGTCCAAGGGCCCGCTAGTTAACCTAGATCGTCCAAGTGTCCGCTAGTTAACCTAGATAGTCCAAGGGCCCGATAGTTGACCTACATAGTCCAAGTGCCCGCTTGGTAACCTAGATAGTCCACGTGCCCGCTACTTAACCTAGATAGTCCTATTGCCCGTTAGTTAACCTAGATTGTCCAAGTTCCCACTAGGGGACGTACATAGTCCAAGTGCCCGCTAGGTAACCTAGATAGTCTAAGTGCCCGCTAGTTAACCTACATAGTCCAAGGGCCCGCTAAGGAACTTACATAGTCCAACTGCCCGTAAGGGAACCTACATAGTCCAAGTGCCCGTTAGTGAACCTAGATAGACCAAGAGCCCACTAGGGGACGTACATAGTCCAAGTGCCCGCTAGGTAACCTAGATAGTCCAAGAGCCCGCTATGTTATGTACATAGTCCAAGTGCCCGCTAGGTAACCTAGATAGTCTAAGTGCCCTCTAGTTAACCTACATAGTCCAAGGGCCCGCTAGTTAACCTACATAGTTCAAGTGCCCGATAGGGAACTAACATAGTCCAAGTGTCCGCTCGAGAACCTGCATTGTCCAAGTGCCCGCTAGGTTACCTAGATAGTCCAAGTGCCCGCTAGTTAACCTACATAGTCCAAGTGCCCGCTAGTTAACCTAGATCGTCCAAGTGCCCATTAGGTAACCTAGATAGTCCAAGTGCCCTTTACCTAACATAGATCGTCCAAGTGCCCGCTAGGGAACCTACATAATCCAAGTGCCCGTTAGTGAACCTAGATAGACCAAGTGCCCACTAGGGACGTACATAGTCCAAGTGCCCGCTAGTTAACCTAGATAGTTCAAGTGCCCGCTAGGGAACCTAGATAGTCCAAGTGCCCGCTAGGGAACCTGCATTGTCCAAGTGCCCGCTAGTTTACCTAGATAGTCCAAGTGCCCGCTAGTAAACCTATATCGTCCAAGTGTCCGCTAGTTACCCTAAATAGTCCAAGTGCCCTCTAGGTAACTTATATAGTCTAAGTGCCCGTTAGGTAACCTAGATATTCCCAGGGCCCGCTAGGTAACCTACATAGTCCAAGGCCCACTAGTTAACCTAGATAGTCCAAGTGCCCGCTAGGTAAACTACATAGTCCTAGTGCCCGCTAGGAAAGCTACATAGTCCACGTTCCTGCTAGGTAACCTACATAGTCTAAGTGCCCGATAGGGAACCTACATAGTCCATGTGCCCGCTAGTTAACATAGATATTCCAAGTGCCCGCTAGGAAACGTACATAGTTCAAGTGCCCGCTAGGTGACCTAGATAGTCCAAGTGCCTGCTTGTTAACCTCCATAGTCCAAGTGCCCGTTAGTTAACCTAGATAGTCCAAGTGCCCGCTAGGTAACCTACATAGTCCAAGTGCCCGCTAGGTAACCTAGATAGTCCACGTTCCTGTAGCTAACCTAGATAGTCCAACTGACCGCTAGGTAACGTACATAGTCCAAGGGCCCGCTCGTTAACTTAGTTCGTCCAAGTGTCCGCTAGTTAACCTAGATAGTCCAAGTGCCCGCTAGCATACCTACATAGTCCAAATGCCCGCTAGGTAACCTACATAGTCCTAGCGCCCACTAGTTAACCTACATTGTCCAAGTGCCCGATAGGGACCCTACATAGTTCAATTGCCCGCTAGTAACCTACATAGTCCAAGTGCAAGAAGGGAACCTACATAATCCAAGTGCCCACTAGGGAACCTACATAGTCAAAGTGCCCGCAAGGGAACCTGCATCGTCCAAGTGCCCGATAGTTAACCTAGATAGTCCAAGTTCCTGTTAGCTAACCTACATAGTCCAAGTGCCCGTTCGTTAACCTAGATAGTCCAAGTGCCCGCTAGGTAACCTACATAGTCCAAGGGCCCGCTAGTTAACCTAGATAGTCCAAGTACCCGCTAGGTAACCTAGACAGTCCAAGTGCCTGCTAGGTAACCTACATAGTCCAAGTGCCCGTTTGCTAACCTAGACCGTCAAAGGGCCCGCTAGTTAACCTACATAGTCCAAGGGTCCGCTAGTTAACCTAGATAGTCCAAGGGTCCGCTAGTTAACCTAGATAGTCCAAGGGCCCGCTAGTTGACCTACATAGTCCAAGTGCCCGCTTGGTAACCTAGATAGTCCAAATGCCCGCTAGTAACGTACATAGTCCAAGTGCCCGTTAGGTAACCGAGATAGTCCAAATGCCCGCTAGGGAACCCACACAGTCCAAGTGCCCGTTAGAGAACTTACATAGTCAAAGGCCTGCTAGGGAACCTATATAGTCCAAGTGCCCGCTAGGGAACCTTCATAGTCCGAGTGCCTGCTAGGGAACCTACATAGTCCAAGTGCCCTTTAGGGAACCTTTATAGTCCAAGTGCCCGCTAGGTAACTTAGATAGTCCAAGTGCCCGCTAGGTAACCTAGATAGTCCAAGTGCCCGCTAGTTAACCTAGATCGTCCAAGTGCCCGTTAGGTAACCTAGATAGTCCAAGTGCCCGCTAGATTACCTACATAGTCCAAGATCCCGCTAGGTAACCTAGATAGTCCTAGTGCCCTTTACCTAACCTAGATCGTCCAAGTGCCCGCTAGGGAACCTACATAGTCCAAGTGCCCGTTAGAGAACCTAGATAGACCAAGTGCCCACTAGGGGACGTACATAGTCCAAGTGCCCGCTAGTTAGCCTAGATACTCCAAGTGCCCGCTAGGGTATGTACATAGTCCAAGTGCCCGCTAGGTAACCTAGATAGTCTAAGTTCCCGCAGGTTAACCTACATAGTCCAAGGGCCCGCTAGTTAAACTACATAGTCCAAGTGCCCGCTAGGGAACCTACATAGTCCAAGTGCCCGTTAGTGAACCTAGATAGTCCAAGTGCCCGCAAGTAAAACTAGATCGTCCAAGTGTCCGCTAGTTACCCTAAATAGTCCAAGTGCCCTCTAGGTAACTTATATAGTCCAAGTGCCCGCTAGGAAACCTACATAGTCCAAGTTCCTGCTAGGTAACCTACATAGTATAAGTGCCCGATAGGGAACCTACATAGTCCATGTGCCCGCTAGTTAACATAGATATTCCAAGTGCCCGCTAGGAAACGTACATAGTTCAAGTTCCCGCTAGGTGACCTAGATAGTCCAAGTGCCTGCTTGTTAACCTACATAGTCCAAGTGCCCGCTAGGTAACCTACATAGTCCAAGTGCCCGCTAGGTAACCTAGATAGTCCACGTTCCTGTAGCTAACCTAGATAGTCCAACTGACCGCTAGGTAACCTACATAGTGCAAGGGCCCGCTCGTTAACTTAGTTCGTCCAAGTGTCCGCTAGTTATCCTAGATAGTCTAAGTGCCCGCTATATACCTACATAGTCCAAATGCCCACTAGGTAACCTACATAGTCCTAGCGCCCACTAGTTAACCTACATTGTCCAAGTGCCCGATAGGGACCCTACATAGTCCAAATGCCCGCTAGAAACCTACATAGTCCAAGTGCAAGAAGGGAACCTACATAATCCAAGTGCCCACTAGGGAACCTACATAGTCAAAGTGCCCGCTAGGGAACCTGCATCGTCCAAGTGCCCGCTAGTTAACCTAGATAGTCCAAGTTCCTGTTAGCTAACCTACATAGTCCAAGTGCCCGTTCGTTAACCTAGATAGTCCAAGTGCCCGCTAGGTAACGTAGACAGTCCAAGTGCCTGCTAGGGAACCTACATAGCCAAGTGCCGTTAGTGAACCTAGATAGTCCAAGTGCCCGCTAGGGAACCTGCATTGTCCAAGTGCCCGCTAATTTACCTAGATAGTCCAAGTGCCCGCTAGTTAAGTACATAGTCCAAGTGCCCGCTAGTTAACCTAGATCGTCCAAGTGCCCCTTAGGTAACCTAGATAGTCCAAGGGCTTGCTAGGTTACCTACATAGTCCAAGATCCCGCTTGTTAACCTAGATAGTCCTAGTGCCCGTTACCTAACCTAGATCGTCCAAGTGCCCGCTAGGCAACCTACATAGTCCAAGTGCCCGTTCGTTAACCTAGAAGTCCAAGTGCCCGCTAGGTAACCTACATAGTACCAGTACCCTCTAGTTAACCTAGATAGTCCAAGGGCCCACTAGTTGACCTACATAGTCCAAGTGCCCGCTTGGTAACCTAGATAGTCCACGTGCCCGCTACTAAACCTAGATAGTCCTATTGCCCGTTAGTTAACCTAGATAGTCCAAGTGCCCACTAGGGCTTGTACATAGTCCAAGTGCCCGCTAGGTAACCTAGATAGTCCAAGTGCCCGCTAGGGTATGTACATAGTCCAAGTGCCCGCTAGGTAACCTAGATAGTCTAAGTGCCCGCTAGTTAACATACATAGTCCAAGGGCCCACTAGTTAACCTACATAGTCCAAGTGCCCGATAGGGAACCAACATAGTCCAAGTGCCCTCTAAGGAACATACATAGTCCAAGTGCCCGCTAGGGAACCTACATAGTCCAAGTGCCCGTTAGTGAACCTAGATAGACCAAGTGCCCACTAGGGGACGTACATAGTCCAAGTGCCCGTTAGTTAACCTAGATAGTCCAAGTGCCCACTAGGGGACGTACATAGTCCAAGTGCCCGCTAGGTAACCTAGATAGTCCAAGTGCCCGCTAGGGTATGTACATAGTCTAAGTGCCCGCTAGTTAACCTACATAGTCCAAGGGCCCACTAGTTAACCTACATAGTCCAAGTGCCCGATAGAGAACCAACATTGTCCGAGTGCCCGCTAAGGAACTTACATAGTCCAAGTGCCCGCTAGGGAACCTACATAGTCCAAGTGCCCGTTAGTGAACCTAGATAGACCAAGTGCCCACTAGGGGACGTACATAGTCCAAGTGCCCGCTAGGTAACCTAGATAGTCCAAGTGCCCGCTAGGGTATGTACATAGTCCAAGTTCCCGCTAGGTTACCTAGATAGTCCAAGTGCCCTCTAGTTAACCTACATAGTCCAAGGGCCCGGTAGTTAACCTACATAGTTCAAGTGCCCGATAGAGAACTAACATAGTCTAAGTGTCCGCTAGGGAACCTTCATTGTCCAAGTGCCCGCTAGGTTACCTAGATTGTCGAAGTGCCCGCTAGTTAACCTACATAGTTCAAGTGCCCGCTAGTTAACCTAGATAGTCCAAGTGCCCGCTAGGTTACCTACATAGTCCAAGATCCCGCTAGGTAGCCTACATAGTCCAAATGCCCGCTAGTAACCTACATAATCCAAGTGCAAGAAGGGAACCTACATAATCCAAGTGCCCGCTAGGGAACCTACATAGTCCAAATGCCCGCCCACATAGTCCAAGTGCCCGCTATGGAACCTCCATTGTCAAAGAGCCCACTAGGGAACCTAGATCGTCCAAGTACCCGCTAGGGAAACTACATAGTCCAAGAGCCCGTTAGTGAACCTAGATAGACCAAGTGCCCACTAGGGGACGTACATAGTCCAAGTGCCCGCAAGATAACCTAGATAGTTAAGTGCCCGCTAGGGTATGTACATAGTCCAAGTGCCCGCTAGGTAACCTAGATAGTCTAAGTGCCCGCAGGTTGACCTACATAGTCCAAGGGTCCGCCAGTTAACCTACATAGTCCAAGTGCCCGATAGGGAACCAACATAGTCCAAGTGTCCGCTAAGGGACGTACATAGTCCAAGTGCCCGCTAGGGAACCTACATAGTCCAAGTGCCCGTTAGTGAACTTAGATAGTCCAAGTGCCCGCTAGGGAACCTGCATTGTCCAAGAACCCGCTGGTTTACCTAGATAGTCCAAGTGCCCGCTAGTAAACCTAGATCTTCCAAGTGTCCGCTAGTTACCCTAAATAGTCCAAGTGCCCTCTAGGTAACTTATATAGTCCAAGTGCCCGTTAGGTAACCTAGATTGTCCAAGGCCCGCTAGTTAACCTAGATAGTCCAAGTGCCCGCTAGGTAACCTACATAGTCCAAGTGCCCACTAGGAAACCTACATAGTCCAAGTGCCCGCTAGGAAACCTACATAGTCCACGTTCTGGCTAGGTAACCTACATAGTCTAAGTGCCCGATAGGGAACCTACATAGTCCATGTGCCAGCTAGGAAACGTACATAGTCCAAGTGCCCGCTAGGTGACCTAGATAGTCCAAGTGCCTGCTTGTTAACCTACATAGTCCACGTGCCCGCTAGGTAACCTACATAGTCCAAGGGCCCGCTCATTAACTTAGTTCGTCCAAGTGTCCGCTAGTTAACCTAGATAGTCCAAGTGCCCGCTAGTATTCCTACATAGTCCAAGTGCCCGCTAGGTAACCTACATAGTCCTAGCGCCCACTAGTTAACCTACACTGTCCAAGTGCTCGATAGGGACCCTACATAGTCCAAATGCCCGCTAGTAACCTACATAGTCCAAGTGCAAGAAGGGAACCTACATAATCCAAGTGCCCACTAGTGAACCTACATAGTCAAAGTGCCCGCTAGGGAACCTGCATCATCCAAGTGCCCGCTAGTTAACCTAGATAGTCCAAGTTCCTGTTAGCTAACCTACATAGTCCAAGTGCCCGTTCGTTAACCTAGATAGTCCAAGTACCCGCTAGGTAACCTACATAGTCCAAGGGCCCGCTAGTTAACCTAGATAGTCCAAGTGCCCGCTAGGTAACCTAGACTGTCCAAGAGCCTTCTAGCTAACATACATAGTCCAAGTGCCCGTTTGCTAACCTATATCATCAAAGTGCCCGCTAGTTAACCTACATAGTCCAAGGGTCCGCTAGTTAACCTAGATAGTCCAAGGGCCCGCTAGTTGACCTACATAGTCCAAGTGCCCACTTGGTAACCTAGATAGTACAAATGCCCGCTAGTAACGTACATAGTCTAAGTGCCCGTTAGTTAACCAAGATAGTCCAAATGCCCGCTGGGGAACCCACATACTCCAAGTGCCCGTTAGAGAACTTACATAGTCAAAGGCCTGCTAGGGAACCTACATAGTCCAAGTGCCCGCTAGGGAACCTTCATAGTCCGAGTGCCTGCTAGGGAACCTACATAGTCCAAGTGCCCTTTAGGGAACCTATATAGTCCAAGTGCCCACTAGGGAACCTAGATTTTCCAAGTGCCCGCTAGGTAACCTAGATAGTCCAAGTGCCCGCTAGGTAACCTACAAAGTCCAAGGGCGCGCTTGGTAATCTATATAGTCCAAAGGCCCGCTAGGGCACCTACATAGTCCTAGCGCCCGCTAGTTAACCTACATTGTCCAAGTGCCCGATAGGGAACCTACATAGTCAAAGTGCCCGCTAGGTAACCTACATAGACCAACTGCCCGCTAGTAACCTACATAATCCAAGTGCAAGAAGGGAACCTACATAATCCAAGTGCCCGCTAGGGAACCTACATAGTCCAAATGCCCGTGAGGTAACCTAGATAGTCCAAATGCCCGCTAGGGTACCAACATAGTCCAAGTGCCCGCTAGTTAACCTACATAGTCCAAGGGCCCGCTAGTTAACCTAGATCGTCCAAGTGTCCGCTAGTTAACCTAGATAGTCCAAGGGCCCGATAGTTGACCTACATAGTCCAAGTGCCCGCTTGGTAACCTAGATAGTCCACGTGCCCGCTACTTAACCTAGATAGTCCTATTGCCCGTTAGTTAACCTAGATTGTCCAAGTTCCCACTAGGGGACGTACATAGTCCAAGTGCCCGCTAGGTAACCTAGATAGTCTAAGTGCCCGCTAGTTAACCTACATAGTCCAAGGGCCCGCTAAGGAACTTACATAGTCCAACTGCCCGTAAGGGAACCTACATAGTCCAAGTGCCCGTTAGTGAACCTAGATAGACCAAGAGCCCACTAGGGGACGTACATAGTCCAAGTGCCCGCTAGTTAACCTAGATAGTCCAAGTTCCTGTTAGCTAACCTACATAGTCCAAGTGCCCGTTCGTTAACCTAGATAGTCCAAGTGCCCGCTAGGTAACCTAGACAGTCCAAGTGCCTGCTAGGGAACCTACATACTCCAATTGCCCGTTTGCTAACCTAGATCGTCAAAGTGCCCGCTAGTTAACCTAAATAGTCCAAGGGCCCGCTACTTAACCTAGATAGTCCAAGGGCCCGCTTGTTGACCTACATAGTCCAAGTGCCCGCTTGGTAACCTAGATAGTCCAAATGCCCGCTAGTAACGTACATAGTCCAAGTGCCCGTTAGGTAACCTAGATAGTCCAAATGTCTGCTAGGGAACCCACATAGTCCAAGTGCCCGTTAGAGAACTTACATAGTCAAAGGCCTGCTAGGGAACCTACATAGTCCAAGTGCCCGCTAGGGAACCTTCATAGTCCGAGTGCCTGCTAGGGAACCTACATAGTCCAAGTGCCCTTTAGGGAACCTATATAGTCCAAGTGCCCGCTAGGTAACCTAGATAGTCCAAGTGCCCGCTAGGTAACCTACAAAGTCCAAGGGCGCGCTTGGTAATCTATATAGTCCAAAGGCCCGCTAGGGCACCTACATAGTCCTAGCGCCCACTAGTTAACCTACATTGTCCAAGTGCCCGATAGGGAACCTACATAGTCCAAATGCCCGCTAGTAACCTACATAATCCAAGTGCAAGAAGGGAACCTACATAATCCAAGTGCCCGCTAGGGAACCTACATAGTCCAAATGCCCGTAAGGTAACCTAGATAGTCCAAATGCCCGCTAGGGTACCCACATAGTCCAAGTGCCCGCTAGGGAACCTACATAGTCAAAGTGCCCACTAGGGAACCTATATAGTCCAAGTGCCCTCTAGGGAACCTATGTAGTCCAAGTGCCCGCTAGGGAACCTGGATAGTCCAAGTGCCCGCTAGGTAACCTAGATAGTCCAAGTACCCGCTAGGTAATCTATATGGTCCAAATACCCGCTAGGGCACCTACATAGTCCAAGTGCACGCTAATTAACCTCCATAGTCCAAGTGCCCCGTTAGCTAACCTAGATAGTCCAAGGGCCAACTAGTTAACCTACATGGTTCAAGTACCCACTACGTAACCTAGCTAATCCAAGTGTCCGCTAGTTAACCTAGATCGTCCAAGTGTCCGCTAGTTAACCTACATAGTCCGAGTGCCCTCTAGTTAACCTAGATAGTCCAAGGGCCCGCTAGTTGACCTACATATTCCAAGTGCCTCCTTGGTAACCAAGATAGTCCACGTGCCCGCTACTTAACCTAGATAGTCCTAATGCCCGTTAGTTACCCTAGATAGTCCAAGTGCCCACTAGGGGACGTACATAGTCCAAGTGCCCGTTAGTGAACCTAGATAGACAAAGTGCCCACTAGGGGACGTACATAGTCCAAGTGCCAGCTAGGTAACCTAGATAGTCTAAGTGCCCGCTAGTTAACCTACATAATCCAAGGGCCCGCTAGTTAACCTACATAGTCGAAGTGCCCGATAGGGAACCAACATAGCCAAGTGTCCACTAAGGGACACACATAGTCCAAGTGCCCGCTAGGGAACCTACATAGCCAAGTGCCGTTAGTGAACCTAGATAGTCCAAGTGCCCGCTAGGGAACCTGCATTGTCCAAGTGCCCGCTAATTTACCTAGATAGTCCAAGTGCCCGCTAGTTAAGTACATAGTCCAAGTGCCCGCTAGTTAACCTAGATCGTCCAAGTGCCCCTTAGGTAACCTAGATAGTCCAAGGGCCCGCTAGGTTACCTACATAGTCCAAGATCCCGCTTGTTAACCTAGATAGTCCTAGTGCCCGTTACCTAACCTAGATCGTCCAAGTGCCCGCTAGGCAACCTACATAGTCCAAGTGCCCGTTCGTTAACCTAGAAGTCCAAGTGCCCGCTAGGTAACCTACATAGTCCCAGTACCCTCTAGTTAACCTAGATAGTCCAAGGGCCCACTAGTTGACCTACATAGTCCAAGTGCCCGCTTGGTAACCTAGATAGTCCACGTGCCCGCTACTAAACCTAGATAGTCCTATTGCCCGTTAGTTAACCTAGATAGTCCAAGTGCCCACTAGGGGTTGTACATAGTCCAAGTGCCCGCTAGGTAACCTAGATAGTCCAAGTGCCCGCTAGGGTATGTACATAGTCCAAGTGCCCGCTAGGTAACCTAGATAGTCTAAGTGCCCGCTAGTTAACATACATAGTCCAAGGGCCCACTAGTTAACCTACATAGTCCAAGTGCCCGATAGGGAACCAACATAGTCCAAGTGCCCTCTAAGGAACATACATAGTCCAAGTGCCCGCTAGGGAACCTACATAGTCCAAGTGCCCGTTAGTGAACCTAGATAGACCAAGTGCCCACTAGGGGACGTACATAGTCCAAGTGCCCGCTAAGGAACTTATATAGTCCAAGTGCCCGCTAGGGAACCTACATAGTCCAAGTGCCCGCTTGGTAACCTAGATAGTCCACGTGCCCGCTACTAAACCTAGATAGTCCAATTGCCCGTTAGTTAACCTAGATAGTCCAAGTGCCCACTAGGGGACGTACATAGTCCAAGTGCCCGCTAGGTAACCTAGATAGTCCAAGTGCCCGCTAGGGTATGTACATAGTCTAAGTGCCCGCTAGTTAACCTACATAGTTCAAGGGCCCACTAGTTAACCTACATAGTCCAAGTGCCCGATAGGGAACCAACATTGTCCGAGTGCCCGCTAAGGAACTTACATAGTCCAAGTGCCCGCTAGGGAACCTACATAGTCCAAGTGCCCGTTAGTGAACCTAGATAGACCAAGTGCCCACTAGGGGACGTACATAGTCCAAGTGCCCGCTAGGTAACCTAGATAGTCCAAGTGCCCGCTAGGGTATGTACATAGTCCAAGTTCCCGCTAGGTTACCTAGATAGTCCAAGTGCCCTCTAGTTAACCTACATAGTCCAAGGGCCCGGTAGTTAACCTACATAGTTCAAGTGCCGATAGAGAACTAACATAGTCTAAGTGTCCACTAGGGAACCTTCATTGTCCAAGTGCCCACTAGGTTACCTAGATTGTCGAAGTGCCTGCTAGTTAACCTACATAGTTCAAGTGCCCGCTAGTTAACCTAGATAGTCCAAGTGCCCGCTAGGTTACCTACATAGTCCAAGATCCCGCTAGGTAGCCTACATAGTCCAAATGCCCGCTAGTAACCTACATAATCCAAGTGCAAGAAGGGAACCTACATAATCCAAGTGCCCGCTAGGGAACCTACATAGTAGAAATGCCCGCCCACATAGTCCAAGTGCCCGCTATGGAACCTCCATTGTCAAAGTGCCCACTAGGGAACCTAGATCGTCCAAGTACCCGCTAGGGAAACTACATAGTCCAAGAGCCCGTTAGTGAACCTAGATAGACCAAGTGCCCACTAGGGGACGTACATAGTCCAAGTGCCTGCAAGATAACCTAGATAGTTAAGTGCCCGCTAGGGTATGTACATAGTCCAAGTGCCCGCTAGGTAACCTAGATAGTCTAAGTGCCCGCAGGTTGACCTACATAGTCCAAGGGTCCGCCAGTTAACCTACATAGTCCAAGTGCCCGATAGGGAACCAACATAGTCCAAGTGTCCGCTAAGGGACGTACATAGTCCAAGTGCCCGCAAGGGAACCTACATAGTCCAAGTGCCCGTTAGTGAACTTAGATAGTCCAATTGCCCGCTAGGGAACCTGCATTGTCCAAGAACCCGCTGGTTTACCTAGATAGTCCAAGTGCCCGCTAGTAAACCTAGATCTTCCAAGTGTCCGCTAGTTACCCTAAATAGTCCAAGTGCCCTCTAGGTAACTTATATAGTCCAAGTGCCCGTTAGGTAACCTAGATTGTCCAAGGCCCGCTAGTTAACCTAGATAGTCCAAGTGCCCGCTAGGTAACCTACATAGTCCAAGTGCCCACTAGGAAACCTACATAGTCCAAGTGCCCGCTAGGAAACCTACATAGTCCACGTTCTGGCTAGGTAACCTACATAGTCTAAGTGCCCGATAGGGAACCTACATAGTCCATGTGCCAGCTAGGAAACATACATAGTCCAAGTGCCCGCTAGGTGACCTAGATAGTCCAAGTGCCTGCTTGTTAACCTACATAGTCCACGTGCCCGCTAGGTAACCTACATAGTCCAAGGGCCCGCTCATTAACTTAGTTCGTCCAAGTGTCCGCTAGTTAACCTAGATAGTCCAAGTGCCCGCTAGTATTCCTACATAGTCCAACTGCCCGCTAGGTAACCTACATAGTCCTAGCGCCCAATAGTTAACCTACACTGTCCAAGTGCTCGATAGGGACCCTACATAGTCCAAATGCCCGCTAGTAACCTACATAGTCCAAGTGCAAGAAGGGAACCTACATAATCCAAGTGCCCACTAGTGAACCTACATAGTCAAAGTGCCCGCTAGGGAACCTGCATCATCCAAGTGCCCGCTAGTTAACCTAGATAGTCCAAGTTCCTGTTAGCTAACCTACATAGTCCAAGTGCCCGTTCGTTAACCTAGATAGTCCAAGTACCCGCTAGGTAACCTACATAGTCCAAGGGCCCGCTAGTTAACCTAGATAGTCCAAGTGCCCGCTAGGTAACCTAGACTGTCCAAGAGCCTTCTAGCTAACATACATAGTCCAAGTGCCCGTTTGCTAACCTATATCATCAAAGTGCCCGCTAGTTAACCTACATAGTCCAAGGGTCCGCTAGTTAACCTAGATAGTCCAAGGGCCCGCTAGTTGACCTACATAGTCCAAGTGCCCACTTGGTAACCTAGATAGTACAAATGCCCGCTAGTAACGTACATAGTCTAAGTGCCCGTTAGTTAACCAAGATAGTCCAAGTGCCCGCTAGGGTATGTACATAGTCCAAGTGCCCGCTAGGTAATCTAGATAGTCTAAGTGCCCGCTAGTTAACATACATAGTCCAAGGGCCCACTAGTTAACCTACATAGTCCAAGTGCCCGATAGGGAACCAACATAGTCCAAGTGCCCTCTAAGGAACATACATAGTCCAAGTGCCCGCTAGGGAACCTACATAGTCCAAGTGCCCGTTAGTGAACCTAGATAGACCAAGTGCCCACTAGGGGACGTACATAGTCCAAGTGCCCGCTAAGGAACTTATATAGTCCAAGTGCCCGCTAGGGAACCTACATAGTCCAAGTGCCCGCTTGGTAACCTAGATAGTCCACGTGCCCGCTACTAAACCTAGATAGTCCAATTGCCCGTTAGTTAACCTAGATAGTCCAAGTGCCCACTAGGGGACGTACATAGTCCAAGTGCCCGCTAGGTAACCTAGATAGTCCAAGTGCCCGCTAGGGTATGTACATAGTCTAAGTGCCCGCTAGTTAACCTACATAGTTCAAGGGCCCACTAGTTAACCTACATAGTCCAAGTGCCCGATAGGGAACCAACATTGTCCGAGTGCCCGCTAAGGAACTTACATAGTCCAAGTGCCCGCTAGGGAACCTACATAGTCCAAGTGCCCGTTAGTGAACCTAGATAGACCAAGTGCCCACTAGGGGACGTACATAGTCCAAGTGCCCGCTAGGTAACCTAGATAGTCCAAGTGCCCGCTAGGGTATGTACATAGTCCAAGTTCCCGCTAGGTTACCTAGATAGTCCAAGTGCCCTCTAGTTAACCTACATAGTCCAAGGGCCCGGTAGTTAACCTACATAGTTCAAGTGCCGATAGAGAACTAACATAGTCTAAGTGTCCGCTAGGGAACCTTCATTGTCCAAGTGCCCACTAGGTTACCTAGATTGTCGAAGTGCCTGCTAGTTAACCTACATAGTTCAAGTGCCCGCTAGTTAACCTAGATAGTCCAAGTGCCCGCTAGGTTACCTACATAGTCCAAGATCCCGCTAGGTAGCCTACATAGTCCAAATGCCCGCTAGTAACCTACATAATCCAAGTGCAAGAAGGGAACCTACATAATCCAAGTGCCCGCTAGGGAACCTACATAGTAGAAATGCCCGCCCACATAGTCCAAGTGCCCGCTATGGAACCTCCATTGTCAAAGTGCCCACTAGGGAACCTAGATCGTCCAAGTACCCGCTAGGGAAACTACATAGTCCAAGAGCCCGTTAGTGAACCTAGATAGACCAAGTGCCCACTAGGGGACGTACATAGTCCAAGTGCCTGCAAGATAACCTAGATAGTTAAGTGCCCGCTAGGGTATGTACATAGTCCAAGTGCCCGCTAGGTAACCTAGATAGTCTAAGTGCCCGCAGGTTGACCTACATAGTCCAAGGGTCCGCCAGTTAACCTACATAGTCCAAGTGCCCGATAGGGAACCAACATAGTCCAAGTGTCCGCTAAGGGACGTACATAGTCCAAGTGCCCGCAAGGGAACCTACATAGTCCAAGTGCCCGTTAGTGAACTTAGATAGTCCAATTGCCCGCTAGGGAACCTGCATTGTCCAAGAACCCGCTGGTTTACCTAGATAGTCCAAGTGCCCGCTAGTAAACCTAGATCTTCCAAGTGTCCGCTAGTTACCCTAAATAGTCCAAGTGCCCTCTAGGTAACTTATATAGTCCAAGTGCCCGTTAGGTAACCTAGATTGTCCAAGGCCCGCTAGTTAACCTAGATAGTCCAAGTGCCCGCTAGGTAACCTACATAGTCCAAGTGCCCACTAGGAAACCTACATAGTCCAAGTGCCCGCTAGGAAACCTACATAGTCCACGTTCTGGCTAGGTAACCTACATAGTCTAAGTGCCCGATAGGGAACCTACATAGTCCATGTGCCAGCTAGGAAACATACATAGTCCAAGTGCCCGCTAGGTGACCTAGATAGTCCAAGTGCCTGCTTGTTAACCTACATAGTCCACGTGCCCGCTAGGTAACCTACATAGTCCAAGGGCCCGCTCATTAACTTAGTTCGTCCAAGTGTCCGCTAGTTAACCTAGATAGTCCAAGTGCCCGCTAGTATTCCTACATAGTCCAACTGCCCGCTAGGTAACCTACATAGTCCTAGCGCCCAATAGTTAACCTACACTGTCCAAGTGCTCGATAGGGACCCTACATAGTCCAAATGCCCGCTAGTAACCTACATAGTCCAAGTGCAAGAAGGGAACCTACATAATCCAAGTGCCCACTAGTGAACCTACATAGTCAAAGTGCCCGCTAGGGAACCTGCATCATCCAAGTGCCCGCTAGTTAACCTAGATAGTCCAAGTTCCTGTTAGCTAACCTACATAGTCCAAGTGCCCGTTCGTTAACCTAGATAGTCCAAGTACCCGCTAGGTAACCTACATAGTCCAAGGGCCCGCTAGTTAACCTAGATAGTCCAAGTGCCCGCTAGGTAACCTAGACTGTCCAAGAGCCTTCTAGCTAACATACATAGTCCAAGTGCCCGTTTGCTAACCTATATCATCAAAGTGCCCGCTAGTTAACCTACATAGTCCAAGGGTCCGCTAGTTAACCTAGATAGTCCAAGGGCCCGCTAGTTGACCTACATAGTCCAAGTGCCCACTTGGTAACCTAGATAGTACAAATGCCCGCTAGTAACGTACATAGTCTAAGTGCCCGTTAGTTAACCAAGATAGTCCAAATGCCCGCTGGGGAACCCACATACTCCAAGTGCCCGTTAGAGAACTTACATAGTCAAAGGCCTGCTAGGGAACCTACATAGTCCAAGTGCCCGCTAGGGAACCTTCATAGTCCGAGTGCCTGCTAGGGAACCTACATAGTCCAAGTGCCCTTTAGGGAACCTATATAGTCCAAGTGCCCACTAGGGAACCTAGATTGTCCAAGTGCCCGCTAGGTAACCTAGATAGTCCAAGTGCCCGCTAGGTAACCTACAAAGTCCAAGGGCGCGCTTGGTAATCTATATAGTCCAAAGGCCCGCTAGGGCACCTACATAGTCCTAGCGCCCGCTAGTTAACCTACATTGTCCAAGTGCCCGATAGGGAACCTACATAGTCAAAGTGCCCGCTAGGTAACCTACATAGACCAACTGCCCGCTAGTAACCTACATAATCCAAGTGCAAGAAGGGAACCTACATAATCCAAGTGCCCGCTAGGGAACCTACATAGTCCAAATGCCCGTGAGGTAACCTAGATAGTCCAAATGCCCGCTAGGGTACCAACATAGTCCAAGTGCCCGCTAGTTAACCTACATAGTCCAAGGGCCCGCTAGTTAACCTAGATCGTCCAAGTGTCCGCTAGTTAACCTAGATAGTCCAAGGGCCCGATAGTTGACCTACATAGTCCAAGTGCCCGCTTGGTAACCTAGATAGTCCACGTGCCCGCTACTTAACCTAGATAGTCCTATTGCCCGTTAGTTAACCTAGATTGTCCAAGTTCCCACTAGGGGACGTACATAGTCCAAGTGCCCGCTAGGTAACCTAGATAGTCTAAGTGCCCGCTAGTTAACCTACATAGTCCAAGGGCCCGCTAAGGAACTTACATAGTCCAACTGCCCGTAAGGGAACCTACATAGTCCAAGTGCCCGTTAGTGAACCTAGATAGACCAAGAGCCCACTAGGGGACGTACATAGTCCAAGTGCCCGCTAGGTAACCTAGATAGTCCAAGAGCCCGCTATGTTATGTACATAGTCCAAGTGCCCGCTAGGTAACCTAGATAGTCTAAGTGCCCTCTAGTTAACCTACATAGTCCAAGGGCCCGCTAGTTAACCTACATAGTTCAAGTGCCCGATAGGGAACTAACATAGTCCAAGTGTCCGCTCGAGAACCTGCATTGTCCAAGTGCCCGCTAGGTTACCTAGATAGTCCAAGTGCCCGCTAGTTAACCTACATAGTCCAAGTGCCCGCTAGTTAACCTAGATCGTCCAAGTGCCCATTAGGTAACCTAGATAGTCCAAGTGCCCTTTACCTAACATAGATCGTCCAAGTGCCCGCTAGGGAACCTACATAATCCAAGTGCCCGTTAGTGAACCTAGATAGACCAAGTGCCCACTAGGGACGTACATAGTCCAAGTGCCCGCTAGTTAACCTAGATAGTTCAAGTGCCCGCTAGGGAACCTAGATAGTCCAAGTGCCCGCTAGGGAACCTGCATTGTCCAAGTGCCCGCTAGTTTACCTAGATAGTCCAAGTGCCCGCTAGTAAACCTATATCGTCCAAGTGTCCGCTAGTTACCCTAAATAGTCCAAGTGCCCTCTAGGTAACTTATATAGTCTAAGTGCCCGTTAGGTAACCTAGATATTCCCAGGGCCCGCTAGGTAACCTACATAGTCCAAGGCCCACTAGTTAACCTAGATAGTCCAAGTGCCCGCTAGGTAAACTACATAGTCCTAGTGCCCGCTAGGAAAGCTACATAGTCCACGTTCCTGCTAGGTAACCTACATAGTCTAAGTGCCCGATAGGGAACCTACATAGTCCATGTGCCCGCTAGTTAACATAGATATTCCAAGTGCCCGCTAGGAAACGTACATAGTTCAAGTGCCCGCTAGGTGACCTAGATAGTCCAAGTGCCTGCTTGTTAACCTCCATAGTCCAAGTGCCCGTTAGTTAACCTAGATAGTCCAAGTGCCCGCTAGGTAACCTACATAGTCCAAGTGCCCGCTAGGTAACCTAGATAGTCCACGTTCCTGTAGCTAACCTAGATAGTCCAACTGACCGCTAGGTAACGTACATAGTCCAAGGGCCCGCTCGTTAACTTAGTTCGTCCAAGTGTCCGCTAGTTAACCTAGATAGTCCAAGTGCCCGCTAGCATACCTACATAGTCCAAATGCCCGCTAGGTAACCTACATAGTCCTAGCGCCCACTAGTTAACCTACATTGTCCAAGTGCCCGATAGGGACCCTACATAGTTCAATTGCCCGCTAGTAACCTACATAGTCCAAGTGCAAGAAGGGAACCTACATAATCCAAGTGCCCACTAGGGAACCTACATAGTCAAAGTGCCCGCAAGGGAACCTGCATCGTCCAAGTGCCCGATAGTTAACCTAGATAGTCCAAGTTCCTGTTAGCTAACCTACATAGTCCAAGTGCCCGTTCGTTAACCTAGATAGTCCAAGTGCCCGCTAGGTAACCTACATAGTCCAAGGGCCCGCTAGTTAACCTAGATAGTCCAAGTACCCGCTAGGTAACCTAGACAGTCCAAGTGCCTGCTAGGTAACCTACATAGTCCAAGTGCCCGTTTGCTAACCTAGACCGTCAAAGGGCCCGCTAGTTAACCTACATAGTCCAAGGGTCCGCTAGTTAACCTAGATAGTCCAAGGGTCCGCTAGTTAACCTAGATAGTCCAAGGGCCCGCTAGTTGACCTACATAGTCCAAGTGCCCGCTTGGTAACCTAGATAGTCCAAATGCCCGCTAGTAACGTACATAGTCCAAGTGCCCGTTAGGTAACCGAGATAGTCCAAATGCCCGCTAGGGAACCCACACAGTCCAAGTGCCCGTTAGAGAACTTACATAGTCAAAGGCCTGCTAGGGAACCTATATAGTCCAAGTGCCCGCTAGGGAACCTTCATAGTCCGAGTGCCTGCTAGGGAACCTACATAGTCCAAGTGCCCTTTAGGGAACCTTTATAGTCCAAGTGCCCGCTAGGTAACTTAGATAGTCCAAGTGCCCGCTAGGTAACCTAGATAGTCCAAGTGCCCGCTAGTTAACCTAGATCGTCCAAGTGCCCGTTAGGTAACCTAGATAGTCCAAGTGCCCGCTAGATTACCTACATAGTCCAAGATCCCGCTAGGTAACCTAGATAGTCCTAGTGCCCTTTACCTAACCTAGATCGTCCAAGTGCCCGCTAGGGAACCTACATAGTCCAAGTGCCCGTTAGAGAACCTAGATAGACCAAGTGCCCACTAGGGGACGTACATAGTCCAAGTGCCCGCTAGTTAGCCTAGATACTCCAAGTGCCCGCTAGGGTATGTACATAGTCCAAGTGCCCGCTAGGTAACCTAGATAGTCTAAGTTCCCGCAGGTTAACCTACATAGTCCAAGGGCCCGCTAGTTAAACTACATAGTCCAAGTGCCCGCTAGGGAACCTACATAGTCCAAGTGCCCGTTAGTGAACCTAGATAGTCCAAGTGCCCGCAAGTAAAACTAGATCGTCCAAGTGTCCGCTAGTTACCCTAAATAGTCCAAGTGCCCTCTAGGTAACTTATATAGTCCAAGTGCCCGCTAGGAAACCTACATAGTCCAAGTTCCTGCTAGGTAACCTACATAGTATAAGTGCCCGATAGGGAACCTACATAGTCCATGTGCCCGCTAGTTAACATAGATATTCCAAGTGCCCGCTAGGAAACGTACATAGTTCAAGTTCCCGCTAGGTGACCTAGATAGTCCAAGTGCCTGCTTGTTAACCTACATAGTCCAAGTGCCCGCTAGGTAACCTACATAGTCCAAGTGCCCGCTAGGTAACCTAGATAGTCCACGTTCCTGTAGCTAACCTAGATAGTCCAACTGACCGCTAGGAAACCTACATAGTGCAAGGGCCCGCTCGTTAACTTAGTTCGTCCAAGTGTCCGCTAGTTATCCTAGATAGTCTAAGTGCCCGCTATATACCTACATAGTCCAAATGCCCACTAGGTAACCTACATAGTCCTAGCGCCCACTAGTTAACCTACATTGTCCAAGTGCCCGATAGGGACCCTACATAGTCCAAATGCCCGCTAGAAACCTACATAGTCCAAGTGCAAGAAGGGAACCTACATAATCCAAGTGCCCACTAGGGAACCTACATAGTCAAAGTGCCCGCTAGGGAACCTGCATCGTCCAAGTGCCCGCTAGTTAACCTAGATAGTCCAAGTTCCTGTTAGCTAACCTACATAGTCCAAGTGCCCGTTCGTTAACCTAGATAGTCCAAGGGCCCGCTAGGTAACGTAGACAGTCCAAGTGCCTGCTAGGTAACCTACATACTCCAAGTGCCCGTTTGCTAACCTAGATCGTCAAAGTGCCCGCTAGTTAACCTACATAGTCCAAGGGCCCGCTACTTAACCTAGATAGTCCAAGGGCCCGCTTGTTGACCTACATAGTCCAAGTGCCCGCTTGGTAACCTAGATAGTCCAAATGCCCGCTAGTAAAGTACATAGTCCAATTGCCCGTTAGGTAACCTAGATAGTCCAAATGCCCGCTAGGGAACCCACATAGTCCAAGTGCCCGTTAGAGAACTTACATAGTCCGAGTGCCTGCTAGGGAACCTACATAGTCAAAGTGCCCTTTAGGGAACCTATATAGTCCAAGTGCCCGCTAGGTAACCTAGATAGTCCAAGTGCCCGCTAGGTAACCTAAAAAGTCCAAGGGCGCGCTTGGTAATCTATATAGTCCAAAGGCCCGCTAGGGCACCTACATAGTCCTAGCGCCCGCTAGTTAACCTACCTTGTCCAAGTGCCCGATAGCTAACCTACATAGTCCAAATGCCCGCTAGTAACCTACATAATCCAAGTGCAAGAAGGGAACCTACATAATCCAAGTGCCCGCTAGGGAACCTACATAGTCCAAATGCCCGTAAGGTAACCTAGATAGTCCAAATGCCCACAGGGTACCCACATAGTCCAAGTGCCCGCTAGGGAACGTACATAGTCAAAGTGCCCACTAGGGAACCTATATAGTCCAAGTGCCCTCTAGGGAACCTACGTAGTCCAAGTGCCCGCTAGGGAACCTGGATAGTCCAAGAGCCCGCTAGGTAACCTAGATAGTCCAAGTGCCCGCTAGGTAATCTATATGGTCGAAATACCCGCTAGGGCACCTACATAGTCCAAGTGCACGCTAATTAACCTCCATAGTCCAAGTCCCCCGTTAGCTAACCTAGATAGTCCAAGGGCCAACTAGTTAACCTACATGGTTCAAGTGCCCACTACGTAACCTAGCTAATCCAAGTGTCCGCTAGTTAACCTAGATCGTCCAAGTGTCCGCTAGTTAACCTACATAGTCCGAGTGCCCTCTAGTTAACCAAGATAGTCCAAGGGCCCGCTAGTTGACCTATATATTCCAAGTGCCTCCTTGGTAACCTAGATAGTCCACGTGCCCGCTACTTAACCTAGATAGTCCTAATGCCCGTTAGTTACGCTAGATAGTCCAAGTGCCCACTAGGGGACGTACATAGTCCAAGTGCCCGTTAGTGAACCTAGATAGAACAAATGCCCACTAGGGGACGTACATAGTCCAAGTGCCAGCTAGGTAACCTAGATAGTCTAAGTGCTCGCTAGTTAACCTACATAATCCAAGGGCCCGCTAGTTAACCTACATAGTCGAAGTGCCCGATAGGGAACCAACATAGTCCAAGTGTCCGCTAAGGGACACACATAGTCCAAGTGCCCGCTAGGGAACCTACATAGCCAAGTGCCGTTAGTGAACCTAGATAGTCCAAGTGCCCGCTAGGGAACCTGCATTGTCCAAGTGCCCGCTAATTTACCTAGATAGTCCAAGTGCCCGCTAGTTAAGTACATAGTCCAAGTGCCCGCTAGTTATCCTAGATCGTCCAAGTGCCCCTTAGGTAACCTAGATAGTCCAAGGGCCCACTAGGTTACCTACATAGTCCAAGATCCCGCTTGTTAACCTAGATAGTCCTAGTGCCCGTTACCTAACCTAGATCGTCCAAGTGCCCGCTAGGCAACCTACATATTCCAAGTGCCCGTTCGTTAACCTAGAAGTCCAAGTGCCCGCTAGGTAACCTACATTGTCCAAGGGCCCGCTTGTTAACCTAGATCGTCCAAGTGTCCGCTACTTAACCTACATAGTCCCAGTGCCCTCTAGTTAACCTAGATAGTCCAAGGGCCCACAAGTTGACCTACATAGTCCAAGTGCCCGCTAGGTAACCTAGACAGTCTAAGTGCCCGCTAGTTAACCTACATAGTCCAAGGGCCCGCTAGTTAACCTACATAGTCCAAGTGCCCAATAGGGAACCAACATAGTCCAAGTGTCCGCTAAGGGACGTACATAGTCCAAGTGCCCGTTACTGAACCTAGATAGTCCAAGTGCCCGCTAGGGAACCTGCATTGTCCAAGTGCCCGCTAGTTTACCTAGATAGTCCAAGTGCCCACTAGGGGACGTACATAGTCCAAGTGCCCGCTAGGTAACCTAGATAGTCCAAGCGCCCGCTAGTTAACCTACATAGTCCAAGGGCCCGCTAGTTAACCTACATAGTCCAAGGGCCCGCTAGTTAACCTACATAGTCCAAGTGCCCAATAGGGAACCAATATAGTCCAAGTGTCCGCTAAGGGACGTACATAGTCCAAGTGCCCGTTAGTGAACCTAGATAGTCCAAGTGCCCGCTAGGGTACCTTTATTGTCCAAGTGCCCGCTAGTTTACCTAGATAGTCCAAGTGCCCACTAGGGGACGTACATAGTCCAAGTGCCCGCTAGGTAACCTAGATAGTCCAAGCGCCCGCTAGTTAACTTACATAGTCCAAGGGCCCGCTAGTTAACCTACATAGTCCAAGTGCTCCATAGGCAACCAACATAGTCCAAGTGCCCGCTAAGGGACTTAAATAGTCCAAGTGCCCGTTAGTGAACCTAGATAGACCAAGTGCCCTCTGGGGGACGTACATAGTCCAAGTGCCAGCTAGGTAACCTAGATATTCCAAGTGCCCGCTAGGATATGTACATAGTCCAAGTGCCCGCTAGGTAACCTACATAGTCCAAGGGCCCGCTAGTTAACCTACATAGTCCAAGTGCCCGATAGGAAACCTACATAGTCCAGTGCCCGTTAGTGAAACTAGATAGTCCAAGTGCCAGCTAGGGAACCTGCATTGTCCAAGTGCCCGCTTGTTTACCTAGATAGTCCAAGTGCCCGCTAGTTAACCTACATAGTCCAAGTGCGCGCTAGTTAACCTAGATCGTCCAAGTGCCCCTTAGGTATCCTAGATAGTCCAAGGGCCCGCTAGGTTACCTACATAGTCCAAGATCCCGCTAGGATACCTACATAGTCCAAGTGCCCGTTAGTGAACCTAGATTGTCCAAGTGCCCGCTAGGGAACCTGCATTGTCCAAGTGCCCGCTAGTTTACCTAGATAGTCCAAGTGCCCACTAGGGGACGTACATAGTCCAAGTGCCCGCTAGGTAACCTAGATGGTCCAAGCGCCCGCTAGTTAACCTACATAGTCCAAGGGCCCGCTAGTTAACCTACATAGTCCAAGTGCCCGATAGGCAACCAACATAGTCCAAGTGCCCGCTAAGGGACTTAAATAGTCCAAGTGCCCGTTAGTGAACCTAGATAGACCAAGTGCCCACTAGGGGACGTACATAGTCCAAGTGCCCGCTAGGTAACCTAGATAGTCCAAGTGCCCGCTAGGGTATGTACATAGTCCAAGTGCCCGCTAGGTAACCTAGATAGTCTAAGTGCCCGCTAGTTAACCTACATAGTCCAAGGGCCCGCTAGTTAACCTACATAGTCCAAGTGCCCGATAGGGAACCAACATAGTCCAAGTGTCCACTAAGAGACGTACATAGTCCAAGTGCCCGCTAGGGAACCTACATAGTCCAGTGCCCGTTAGTGAAACTAGATAGTCCAAGTGCCCGCTAGGGAACCTGCATTGTCCAAGTGCCCGCTTGTTTACCTAGATAGTCCAAGTGCCCGCTAGTTAACCTACATAGTCCAAGTGCGCGCTAGTTAACCTAGATCGTCCAAGTGCCCCTTAGGTAACCTAGATAGTCCAAGGGCCCGCTAGTTTACCTACATAGTCCAAGATCCCGCTAGGTAACCTAGATAGTCCTAGTGCCCGTTACCTAACTAGATCGTCCAAGTGCCCGCTAGGCAACCTACATAGTCCAAGTGCCCGTTCGTTAACCAAGAAGTCCAAGTTCCTGCTAGGTAACCTACATAGTCCATGGCCCGCTAGTTAACCTAGATAGTCCAAGTGCCCGCTACGTTACCTACATAGTCCAAGTGCCCGCTAGGAAACCTACATAGTCCAAGTTCCTGCTAGGTAACCTACATAGTCTAAGTGCCCGATAGGGAACCTACATAGTCCATGTGCCCGCTAGTTAACATAGATATTCCAAGTGCCCGCTAGGAAACGTACATAGTCCAAGTGCCCGCTAGGTGACCTAGATAGTGCAAGTTCCTGCTTGTTAACCTCCATAGTCCAAGTGCCCGCTAGGTAACCTACATAGTCCAAATGCCCGCTAGGTAACCTAGTCCACGTTCCTGTAGCTAACCTAGATGTTCCAACTGACCTCTAGGTAACCTACATAGTGCAAGGGCCCGCTCGTTAACTTAGTTCGTCCAAGTGTCCGCTAGTTAACCTAGATAGTCCAAGTGCCCGCTAGTATACCTACATAGTCCAAGTGCCCGCTAGGTAACCTACATAGTCCTAGCGCCCACTAGTTAACCTACATTGTCCAAGTGCCCGCTAGGTAACCTAGATAGTCCAAGTCCCCGCTAGGTAACCTACAAAGTCCAAGGGCACGCTTGGTAATCTATATAGTCCAAAGGCCCGCTAGGGCACCTACATAGTCCTAGCGCCCGCTAGTTAACCTATATTGTCCAAGTGCCCGATAGGGAACCTACAGAGTCCAAGTGCCCGCTAGGTAACCTACATAGTCCAAATGCCCGCTAGTAAGCTACATAATCCAAGTGCAAGAAGGGAACCTACATAATCCAAGTGCCCACTAGGGAACGTACATAGTCCAAATGCCCGTTAGGTAACCTAGATAGTCCAAATGCCCGCTAGGGTACCCACATAGTCCAAGTGCCCGCTAGGGAACCTACATAGTCAAAGTGCCCACTAGGGAACCTATATAGTCCAAGTGCCCGCTAGGGAACCTACATTGTCCAAGTGCCCGTTAGTGAACCTAGATAGACCAAGTGCCCACTAGGGGACGTACATAGTCCAAGTGCCCGCTAGGTAACCTAGATAGTCCAAGTGCCCGCTAGGGTATGTACATAGTCCAAGTGCCTGCTAGGTAACCTAGATAGTCTAAGTGCCCGCTAGTTAACCTACATAGTCCAAGGGCCCGCTAGTTAACCTACATAGTCCAAGTGCCCGATAGGGAACCAACATAGTCCAAGTGTCCGCTAAGAGACATACATAGTCCAAGTGCCCGCTAGGGTACCTACATAGTCCAGTGACCGTTAGTGAAACTAGATAGTCCAAGTACCCGCTGGGAACCTGCATTGTCCAAGTGCCCGCTACTTTACCTAGATAGTCCAAGTGCCCGCTAGTTAACCTACATAGTCCAAGTGCCCGCTAGTTAACCTAGATCGTCCAAGTGCCCCATAGGTAACCTAGATAGTCCAAGGGCCCGCTAGGTTACCTACATAGTCCAAGATCCCACTAGGTAACCTAGATAGTCCTGGTGCCCGTTACCTAACCTAGATCGTCCAAGTGCCCGCTAGGCAACCTACATAGTCTAAGTGCCCGTTCGTTAACCTAGAAGTCCAAGTTCCTGCTAGGTAACCTACATAGTCCATGGCCCGCTAGTTAACCTAGATAGTCCAAGTGCCCGCTACGTAACCTACATAGTCCAAGTGCCCGCTAGGAAACCTACATAGTCCAAGTTCCTGCTAGGTAACCTACATAGTCTAAGTGCCCGATAGGGAACCTACATAGTCCATGTGCCCGCTAGTTAACATAGATATTCCAAGTGCCCGCTAGGAAACGTACATAGTCCCAGTGCCCGCTAGGTTACCTACATAGTCCAAGTTCCTGTTTGTTAACCTCCATAGTCCAAGTGCCCGCTAGGTAACCTAGATAGTCCAAATGCCCGCTAGGTAACCTAGTCCACGTTCCTGTAGCTAACCTAGATGTTCCAACTGACCTCTAGGTAACCTACATAGTGCAAGGGCCCGCTCGTTAACTTAGTTCGTCCAAGTGTCCGCTAGTTAACCTAGATAGTCCAAGTGCCCTCTAGTATACCTACATAGTCCAAGTGCCCGCTAGGTAACCTACATAGTCCTAGCGCCCACTAGTTAACCTACATTGTCCAAGTGCCCGCTAGGTAACCTAGATAGTCCAAGTGCCCAATAGGGAACCAACATAGTCCAAGTGTCCGCTAAGGGACGTACATAGTCCAAGTGCCCGTTAGTGAACCTAGATAGTCCAAGTGCCCGCTAGGGAACCTGCATTGTCCAAGTGCCCGCTAGTTTACCTAGATAGTCCAAGTGCCCACTAGGGGACGTACATAGTCCAAGTGCCCGCTAGGTAACCTAGATAGTCCAAGCGCCCGCTAGTTAACCTACATAGTCCAAGGGCCCGCTAGTTAACCTACATAGTCCAAGTGCTCGATAGGCAACCAACATAGTCCAAGTGCCCGCTAAGGGACTTAAATAGTCCAAGTGCCCGTTAGTGAACCTAGGTAGACCAAGTGCCCTCTGGGGGACGTACATAGTCCAAGTGCCAGCTAGGTAACCTAGATAGTCCAAGTGCCCGCTAGGGTATGTACATAGTCCAAGTGCCCGCTAGGTAACCTACATAGTCCAAGGGCCCGCTAATTAACCTACATAGTCCAAGTGCCCGATAGGAAACCTACATAGTCCAGTGCCCGTTAGTGAAACTAGATAGTCCAAGTGCCAGCTAGGGAACCTGCATTTTCCAAGTGCCCGCTTGTTTACCTAGATAGTCCAAGTGCCCGCTAGTTAACCTACATAGTCCAAGTGCGCGCTAGTTAACCTAGATCGTCCAAGTGCCCCTTAGGTATCCTAGATAGTCCAAGGGACCGCTAGGTTACCTACATAGTCCAAGATCCCGCTAGGGAACCTACATAGTCCAAGTGCCCGTTAGTGAACCTAGATAGTCCAAGTGCCCGCTAGGGAACCTGCATTGTCCAAGTGCCCGCTAGTTTACCTAGATAGTCCAAGTGCCCACTAGGGGACGTACATAGTCCAAGTGCCCGCTAGGTAACCTAGATAGTCCAAGCGCCCGCTAGTTAACCTACATAATCCAAGGGCCCGCTAGTTAACCTACATAGTCCAAGTGCCCGATAGGCAACCAACATAGTCCAAGTGCCCGCTAAGGGACTTAAATAGTCCAAGTGCCCGTTAGTGAACCTAGATGGACCAAGTGCCCACTAGGGGACGTACATAGTCCAAGTGCCCGCTAGGTAACCTAGATAGTCCAAGTGCCCGCTAGGGTATGTACATAGTCCAAGTGCCCGCTAGGTAACCTAGATAGTCTAAGTGCCCGCTAGTTAACCTACATAGTCCAAGGGCCCGCTAGTTAACCTACATAGTCCAAGTGCCCGATAGGGAACCAACATAGTCCAAGTGTCCGCTAAGAGACGTACATAGTCCAAGTGCCCGCTAGGGAACCTACATAGTCCAGTGCCCGTTAGTGAAACTAGATAGTCCAAGTGCCCGCTAGGGAACCTGCATTGTCCAAGTGCCCGCTTGTTTACCTAGATAGTCCAAGTGCCCGCTAGTTAACCTACATAGTCCAAGTGCGCGCTAGTTAACCTAGATCGTCCAAGTGCCCCTTAGGTAACCTAGATAGTCCAAGGCCCCGCTAGGTTACCTACATAGTCCAAGATCCCGCTAGGTAACCTAGATAGTCCTAGTGCCCGTTACCTAACTAGATCGTCCAAGTGCCCGCTAGGCAACCTACATAGTCCAAGGGCCCGTTCGTTAACCTAGAAGTCCAAGTTCCTGCTAGGTAACCTACATAGTCCATGGCCCGCTAGTTAACCTAGATAGTCCTAGTGCCCGCTACGTAACCTACATAGTCCAAGTGCCCGATAGGGAACCTACATAGTCCATGTGCCCGCTTGTTAACATAGATATTCCAAGTGCCCGCTAGGAAACGTACATAGTCCAAGTGCCCGCTAGGTGACCTAGATAGTCCAAGTTCCTGCTTGTTAACCTCCATAGTCCAAGTGCCCGCTAGGTAACCTACATAGTCCAAATGCCCGCTAGGTAACCTAGTCCACGTTCTTGTAGCTAACCTAGATGTTCCAACTGACCTCTAGGTAACCTACATAGTGCAAGGGCCCGCTCGTTAACTTAGTTCGTCCAAGTGTCCGCTAGTTAACCTAGATAGTCCAAGTGCCCGCTAGTATACCTACATAGTCCAAGTGCCCGCTAGGTAAACTACATAGTCCTAGAGCCCACTAGTTAACCTACATTGTCCAAGTGCCCGCTAGGTAACCTAGATAGTCCAAGTGCCCGCTAGGTAACCTACAAAGTCCAAGGGCACGCTTGGTAATCTATATAGTCCAAAGGCCCGCTAGGGCACTTACATAGTCCTAGCGCCCGCTAGTTAACCTATATTGTCCAAGTGCCCGATAGGGAACCTACATAGTCCAAGTGCCCGCTAGGTAACCTACATAGTCCAAATGCCCGCTAGTAAGCTACATAATCCAAGTGCAAGAAGGGAACCTACATAATCCAAGTGCCCACTAGGGAACCTACATAGACCAAATGCCCGTTAGGTAACCTAGATAGTCCAAATGCCCGCTAGGGTACCCACATAGTCCAAGTGCCCGCTAGGGAACCTACATAGTCAAAGTGCCCACTAGGGAACCTATATAGTCCAAGTGCCCGTTAGGGAACCTCCATTGTCCAAGTGCCCGTTAGTGAACCTAGATAGACCAAGTGCCCACTAGGGGACGTACATAGTCCAAGTGCCCGCTAGGTAACCTAGATAGTCCAAGTGCCCGCTAGGGTATGTACATAGTCCAAGTGCCTGCTAGGTAACCTAGATAGTCTAAGTGCCCGCTAGTTAACCTACATAGTCCAAGGGCCCGCTAGTTAACCTACATAGTCCAAGTGCCCAATAGGGAACCAACATAGTCCAAGTGTCCGCTAAGAGACGTACATAGTCCAAGTGCCCGCTAGGGTACCTACATAGTCCAGTGACCGTTAGTGAAACTAGATAGTCCAAGTACCCGCTAGGGAACCTGCATTGTCCAAGTGCCCGCTATTTTACCTAGATAGTCCAAGTGCCCGCTAGTTAACCTACATAGCCCAAGTGCCCGCTAGTTAACCTAGATCGTCCAAGTGCCCCATAGGTAACCTAGATAGTCCAAGGGCCCGCTAGGTTACCTACATAGTCCAAGATCCCACTAGGTAACCTAGATAGTCCTGGTGCCCGTTACCTAACCTAGATCGTCCAAGTGCCCGCTAGGCAACCTACATAGTCTAAGTGCCCGTTCGTTAACCTAGAAGTCCAAGTTCCTGCTAGGTAACCTACATAGCCCATGGCCCGCTAGTTAACCTAGATAGTCCAAGTGCCCGCTACGTAACCTACATAGTCCAAGTGCCCGCTAGGAAACCTACATAGTCCAAGTTCCTGCTAGGTAACCTACATAGTCTAAGTGCCCGATAGGGAACCTACATAGTCCATGTGCCCGCTAGTTAACATAGATATTCCAAGTGCCCGCTAGGAAACGTACATAGTCCAAGTGCCCGCTAGGTGACCTAGATAGTCCAAGTTCCTGTTTGTTAACCTCCATAGTCCAAGTGCCCGCTAGGTAACCTAGATAGTCCAAATGCCCGCTAGGTAACCTAGTCCACATTCCTGTAGCTAACCTAGATGTTCCAACTGACCTCTAGGTAACCTACATAGTGCAAGGGCCCGCTCGTTAACTTAGTTCGTCCAAGTGTCCGCTAGTTAACCTAGATAGTCCTATTGCCCGTTAGTTAACCTACATAGTCCAAGTGCCCACTAGGGGACGTACATAGTCCAAGTGCCCGCTAGGTAACCTAGATAGTCCAAGTGCCCGCTAGGGTATGTACATAGTCCAAGTGCCCGCTAGGTAACCTAGATAGTCTAATTGCCCGCTAGTGAACCTACATACTCCAAGTGCCCGCTAGTTAACCTGCATAGTCCAAGTGTCCGATAGGGAACCAACATAGTCCAACTGCCCGCTAAGGGACTTACATAGTCCAAGTGCCCGCTAGGGAACCTGCATAGTCCAAGTGCCCGTTAGTGAACCTAGATAGACCAAGTGCCCACTAGGGGACGTATATAGTCCAAGTGCCCGCTAGGTAACCTAGATAGTCCAAGTGCCCGCTAGGGTATGTACATAGTCCAAGTGCCCGCTAGGTAACCTAGATAGTCTAAATGCCCGCTAATTAACCTACATAGTCCAAGGGCCCGCTATTTAACCTACATAGTTCAATGCCCGATACGGAACCAACATAGTCCAAGTGTCTACTAAGGGACTTATATAGTACAAATGCCCGCTAGGCAACCTACATAGTCCAAGTGCCCGTTAGTGAACGTAGATAGTCCAAGTGCCCGCTAGGGAACCTGCATTGTCCAAGTGCCCGCTAGTTTACCTAGATAGTCCAAGTGCCCGCTAGTTGACCTACATAGTCAAAGTGCCCGCTTGGTAACCTAGATGGTCCACGTGCCCGCTACTTAACCTAGATAGTCCTATTTTCAGTTAGTTAACCTAGATAGTCCAAGTGCCCACTAGGGGACGTACATAGTCCAAGTGCCCGCTAGGTAACCTAGATAGTCCAAGTGCCCGCTAGGGTATGTACATAGTCCAAGTGCCCGCTAGTTAACCTACATAGTCCAAGTGCCCGCTAGTTAACCTGCATAGTCCAAGTGCCCGATAGGGACCCAACATAGTCCAAGTGCCCGCTAAGGGACTTACATAGTCCAAGTGCCCGCTAGGGAACCTACATAGTGCAAGTGCCCATTAGTGAACCTAGATAGACCAAGTGCCCACTAGGGGACGTACATAGTCCAAGTGCCTGCTAGGTAACCTAGATAGTCCAAGTTCCCCTAGGGTATGTACATAGTCCAAGTGCCCGCTAGGTAACCTAGATAGTCTAAATTCCCGCTAGTTCACCTACATAGTCCAAGGGCCCGATAGGGAACCAACATAGTCCAAGTGTCCGCTAAGGGACTTACATTATCCAAGTGCCCGCTAGGGAACCTTGATACTCCAAGTGCCCGTTAGTGAATCTAGATAGTCCAAGTGCCCGCTAGGGAACCTGCATTGTCCAAGTGCCCGTTAGTTTACCTAGATAGTCCAAGTGCCCGCTAGTTGACCTACATAGTCAAAGTGCCCGCTTGGTAACCTAGATGGTCCACGTGCCCGCTACTTAACCTAGATAGTCCTATTTTCAGTTAGTTAACCTAGATAGTCCAAGTGCCCACTAGGGGACGTACATAGTCCAAGTGCCCGCTAGGTAACCTAGATAGTCCAAGTGCCCGCTAGGGTATGTACATAGTCCAAGTGCCCGCTAGTTAACCTACATAGTCCAAGTGCCCGCTAGTTAACCTGCATAGTCCAAGTGCCCGATAGGGACCCAACATAGTCCAAGTGCCCGCTAAGGGACTTACATAGTCCAAGTGCCCGCTAGGGAACCTACATAGTGCAAGTGCCCATTAGTGAACCTAGATAGACCAAGTGCCCACTAGGGGACGTACATAGTCCAAGTGCCTGCTAGGTAACCTAGATAGTCCAAGTTCCCCTAGGGTATGTACATAGTCCAAGTGCCCGCTAGGTAACCTAGATAGTCTAAATTCCCGCTAGTTCACCTACATAGTCCAAGGGCCCGATAGGGAACCAACATAGTCCAAGTGTCCGCTAAGGGACTTACATTATCCAAGTGCCCGCTAGGGAACCTTGATACTCCAAGTGCCCGTTAGTGAATCTAGATAGTCCAAGTGCCCGCTAGGGAACCTGCATTGTCCAAGTGCCCGTTAGTTTACCTAGATAGTCCAAGTGCCCGCTAGTTGACCTACATAGTCAAAGTGCCCGCTTGGTAACCTAGATGATCCACGTGCCCGCTACTTAACCTAGATAGTCCTATTTTCCGTTAGTTAACCTAGATAGTCCAAGTGCCCACTAGGGGACGTACATAGTCCAAGAGCCCGCTAGGTAACCTAGATAATCCAAGTGCCCGCTAGGGTATGTACATAGTCCAAGTGTCCGCTAGGTAACCTAGATAGTCTAAGTGCCCGCTAGTTAACCTACATAGTCCAAGTGCCCGCTAGTTAACCTGCATAGTCCAAGTGCCCGATAGGGAACCAACATAGTCCAATTGCCCGCTAAGGGTCTTACATAGTCCAAGTGCCCGCTAGGGAACCTACATAGTCCAAGTGACCGTTAGTGAACCTAGATAGAGCAAGTGCCCACTAGGGGACGTACATAGTCCAAGTGCCCGCTAGGTAACCTAGATAGTCCAAGTGCCCACTAGGGTATGTACATAGTCCAAGTGCCCGCTAGTTAACCTAGATAATCTAAGTGCCCGCTAGTTAACCTACATAGTCCAAGGGCCCGCTATTTAACCTACATAGTTCAAGTGCCCGATAGGGAACCAACATAATCCAAGTGTCCGCTAAGGGACTTACATAGTCCAAGTGCCCGCTAGGGAACCTACATAGTCCAAGTGCCCATTAGTGAACCTAGATAGTCCAAGTGCAAGCTAGGGAACCTGCATGGTCCAAGAGCCCGCTAGTTTACCTAGATAGTCCAAGTGCCATCTAGGGTACGTACATAGTCCAAGTGCCTGCTAGGTAACCTAGATAGTCTAAGTGCCCGCTACTTAACCTACATAGTCCAAGGGCCCGCTAGTTAACTTACATAGTCCAAGTGCCCGGTAGGGAACCAACATAGTCCAAGTGTCCGCTAAGGGACGTACATAGTCCAAGTGCACGCTAGGGAACCTACATAGTCCAAGTGCCCGTTACTGAACCTAGATAGTCCAAGTGCCCGCTAGGGAACCTGCATTGTCCAAGTGCCCGCTAGTTTACCTAGATAGTCCAAGTGCCCGCTAGTTAACCTACATAGTCCAAGTGCCCGCTAGTTAACCTAGATCGTCCAAGTGCCCATTAGCTAACCTAGATAGTCCAAGTGCCCGCTAGGCAACCTACATAGTCCAAGTGCCCGTTCGTTAAACTAGAAGTCCTAGTGCCCGCTAGGTAAGCTACATAGTCGAAGGGCCCCTTAGGTAACCTAGATAGTCCAAGTGCCCATTAGCTAACCTAGATAATCCAGGTGCCCGCTAGGTGACCTACATAGTCAAAATGTCCGCTAGGTAACCTAGATAGTCCAAGTTCCTGTTAGCTAACCTAGATTGTCCGAGTGCCCGCTAGGAAACCTAAATAGTCCAAGGGCCCGCTAGGCAACCAAGTTAGTCAAAGTGCCCGCTAGGTAACCTACATAGTCCAAGTTCCCACTAGGTACCTAGATAGTCCAAGTGCCCGTTACCTAACTTAGATTGTCCAACTGCCCGCTAGGTAACCTACATAGTCCAAGTGCCCACTAGGGAACCTACATAGTCCAAGTGCCCGTTAGTGAACCTCGATATTCCAAGTGCCCGCTAGGGAACCTGCATTGTCCAAGTACCCGCTAGTTTACCTAGATAGTCCAAGTGCCCACTAGGGGACGTACATAGTCCAAGTGCCCGCTAGGTAACCTAGATAGTCCACGTGCCCGCTAGGCAACCTACATAGTCCAAGTGCCCGTTCGTTAAACTAGAAGTCCTAGTGCCCGCTAGGTAAGCTACATAGTCGAAGGGCCCCTTAGGTAACCTAGATAGTCCAAGTGCCCGTTAGCTAACCTAGATAATCCAGGTGCCCGCTAGGTGACCTACATAGTCAAAATGTCCGCTAGGTAACCTAGATAGTCCAAGTTCCTGTTAGCTAACCTAGATTGTCCGAGTGCCCGCTAGGAAACCTAAATAGTCCAAGGGCCCGCTAGGCAACCAAGTTAGTCAAAGTGCCCGCTAGGTAACCTACATAGTCCAAGTTCCCACTAGGTACCTAGATAGTCCAAGTGCCCGTTACCTAACCTAGATAGTCCAACTGCCCGCTAGGTAACCTACATAGTCCAAGTGCCCGTTAGTGAACCTTGATATTCCAAGTGCCCGCTAGGGAACCTGCATTGTCCAAGTACCCGCTAGTTTACCTAGATAGTCCAAGTGCCCACTAGGGGACGTACATAGTCCAAGTGCCCGTTAGGTAACCTAGATAGTCCACGTGCCCGCTAGGGTATGTTCATAGTCCAAGTGCCCGCTAGGTAACCTAGATAGTCTAAGTGCCCGCTACTTAACCTACATAGTCCAAGGGCCCGCTAGATAACCTACATAGTCCTAGTGCCCGCTAAGGGACTTAAATAGTCCAACTGCCCGCTAGGGAACCTACATAGTCCAAGTACCCGTTAGTGAACCTAGATAGACCAAGTGCCCACTAGGGGACGTACATAGTCCAAGTGCCCGCTAGGTAACCTAGATAGTCCAAATGCCCGCTAGGGTATGTACATAGTCCAAGTGCCCGCTAGTTAACCTACATAGTCCAAGGGCCCGCTAGTTAACCTACAATGTCCAATTGCCCGATAGGGAACCAACATAGTCCAAGTGTCAGCTAAGATACGTACATAGTCCAAGTGCCCGCTAGGGAACCTACATAGTCCAAGTGCCTGTTAGTGAACCTAGATAGTCCAAGTGCCCACTAGGGAACCTGCATTGTCCAAGTGCCCACTACTTTACCTAGATAGTCCAAGTGCCCGCTAGTTAACCTACATAGTCCAAGTGCCCGCTAGTTAACCTAGATCGTCCAAGTGCCCCTTAGGTAACCTAGATAGTCCAAGGGCCCGCTAGGTTACCTACATAGTCCAAGATCCCGCTAGGTAACCTAGATAGTCCTAGTGCCCGTTACCTAACCTAGATCGTCCAAGTGCCCGCTAGGCAACCTACATAGTCCAAGTGCCCGTTAGGGAACCTAGATAGTCCAAGTGCCAGTAGTGAACCTATATATTCCAAGTTCCCGCTAGGGAATCTGCATTGTCCAAGTGCCCGCTAGTTAACCTAGATAGTCCAAGTGCCCGCTAGTTAACCTAGATAGTTCAAGTGCCCTCTAGTTAACCTTGATCGTCCAAGTGCCTGCTATTTAACCTACATAGTCCAAGGGCCCGCTAGTTAAACTACATAGTCCAAGAACCCGCTAGTTAACCTAGATATTCCAAGTGCCCGCTAGTTAACCTACATAGTCCAAGGGCCCGCAAGGTAACCTAGATATTCCAATTTCCTGTTAGCTAACCTAGATAGTCCAAGTGCACTCTAGGTAACCTACATAGTACAAGTGCCCATTCATTAACCTAGATAGTCCAAGTGCCCGCTAGGTAACCTAGACTGTCCAGTGCCCGCTAGGATCCCTACATAGTCCAAGTGCCCGCTAGGTAACCTAGAAAGTCCAAGTGCCCTCTAGTTAACCTAGATAATCCAAGTGCACGTTAGTTATCCTAGATAGTCCAAGTGCCCACTAGGGGACGTACACAGTCCAAGTGCCGCTAGGTAACCTAGATAGTCCAAGTGACCGCTAGGGTATGTACATAGTCCAAGTACCCGCTAGGTAACCTGGATAGTCTAAGTGCGCACTAGTTAAACTACAGAGTCCAAGGGCCCGCAAGCTAACCTACATAGTCCAAGTGCGCGATAGGGAACCTACATAGCCCAAGTGCCCGCTAAGGGACGTACATAGTCCAAGTGCCCGCTAGGTAACCTAGATAGTCCAAGTGTCCGCTAGTTAACCTACATAGAACAAGTGCCCGCTAGGTAACTTAGATAGTCTAAGGGCTCGCTAGTTAACCAACATAGTCCAAGTGCCCAATAGGGAACCTACAAAGTCCAAGTGCCGTTAGGGAACCTAGATAGTCCAAGTGCCCGTAGGGAACCTATATATTCCAAGTGCACGTTAGGAACCTTCATAGTCAATGTCCCCTCTAGAGAACCTGCATTTTCCAAGTGCACGCTAGTTACCTAGATACTCCAAGTGCCCGCTAGTTAACCAAGATAGTCCAAGTGTCCGCTAGTTAACGAACATTGTCCAAGTTCCCGTTAGGTAACCTAGATTGTCCAAGTGCCCGGTAGGTAACCTACATAGTCCAAGTAACCACTAGGTAACCTAGATATTCCAAGTTCCTGTTAGCTAACCTAGAAAGTCCAAATGCCCGCGAGGTAATCTACATAGTCCAAGTGCCCATTCGTTAACCTAGATTGTCCAAGTGCTCGCTAGGGAACCTGCATTGTCCAAGTGCCAGCTAGTTAACCTAGATATTCCAAGTGCCCGCTAGTTAACCTAGATCGTCCAAGTGTCCGCCAGTTAACCTACATAATCCAAGTTCCTGTTAGGTAACATAGATAGTCCAAGTGCCCGCTAGGTAACCTAGATATTCCAAGTGCCGGCTAGTTAACCTAGATCGTCCAAGTGTCCGCTAGTTAACCTACATAGTCCAACTTCCCGTTAGGCAACCTAGATATTCCAAGTTCCTGTTAGCTAACCTAGATAGTCCAAGTGCCCGCGAGGTAACCTACATAGTCCAAGTGCCCATTCGTTAACCTAGATTGTCCAAGGGCCCGCTAGGTAACCTAGACTGTCCAAGTGCCCCCTTGGTTACCTACATAATCCAAGTGCCCGTTCGTTAACCTAGATAGTCCAAGTGCCCACTAGGTAACCTACATAGTCCAAGTGCCCGCTAGGTAACCTATATCGTCCAAGTGCCCGCTAGGTAACCTACATAGACCAAGTGCCCATTCGTTAACCTAGATTGTCCAAGTGCTCGCTAGGGAACCTGCATTGTCCAAGTGCCAGCTAGTTAACCTAGATATTCCAAGTGCCCGCTAGTTAACCTAGATCGTCCAAGTGTCCGCCAGTTAACCTACATAATCCAAGTTCCTGTTAGGTAACATAGATAGTCCAAGTGCCCGCTAGGTAACCTAGATATTCCAAGTGCCAGCTAGTTAACCTAGATCGTCCAAGTGTCCGCTAGTTAACCTACATAGTCCAACTTCCCGTTAGGCAACCTAGATATTCCAAGTTCCTGTTAGCTAACCTAGATAGTCCAAGTGCCCGCGAGGTAACCTACATAGTCCAAGTGCCCATTCGTTAACCTAGATTGTAAAAGGTCTCGCTAGGTAACCTAGACTGTCCAAGTGCCCCCTTGGTTACCTACATAATCCAAGTGCCCGTTCGTTAACCTAGATAGTCCAAGTGCCCACTAGGTAACCTACATAGTCCAAGTGCCCGCTAGGTAACCTATATCGTCCAAGTGCCCGCTAGGTAACCTACATAGACCAAGTGCCCATTCGTTAACCTAGATTGTCCAAGTGCTCGCTAGGGAACCTGCATTGTCCAAGTGTCCACTAGTTAACCTAGATATTCCAAGTGCCCGCTAGTTAACCTAGATCGTCCAAGTGTCCGCCAGTTAACCTACATAGTCCAAGTTTCTGTTAGGTAACATAGATAGTCCAAGTGCCCCCTAGGTAACCTACATAGTCCAAGTGCCCGCTAGGTAACCTAGATATTTCAAGTTCCTGTTCGCTAACTTAGATACTCCAAGTGCCAGCTAGGTAACCTACATAGTCCTAGTGCCCATTCGTTAACCTAGATAGTCCAAGTGCCCGCTAGTTAACCTAGACTGTCCAAGTGCCCGCTAGGTTACCTACATAGTCCAAGTGCCCGTACGTTAACCTAGATAATCCAAGTGCCCGCTAGGTAACCTACATAGTCCCAGCGCATGCTAGGTAACCTAGATAGTCCAAGTGCCCGTTAGGTAACCCACATAGTCCAATTGCCCGCTAGGTAACCTACATAGTCCAAATGCCCGCTAGAAAACCTAGATAGTCCAAGTGCCCGCTATGTAATCTAGATAGTCCAATTGCCAGGTAGGTAACCTACAAAGTCCAAGTGCCTGCTACGTAATCTATATACTCCAAATGCCCACTATGGCACCCACATATTCAAAGTGCCCGCTAGTTAACCTATATCGTCCAAGTGCCCGCTAGTTAATCTAGATTGTCCAAGTTCCCGATAGTTAACCTACATAGTACAAGGGCCCGCTAGTTAACCTAGAAAGACAAAGTGCCCGCTAGTTAACCTAGATAATCCGAGTTCCCGTTAATTATCCTAGATAGTCCAAGTGCCCACCTGCGAACGTACATAGTCCAAGTGCCCGCTAGGTAACCTAGATATTCCTAGTGCCCGTTAGTTATCCTAGATAGTCCTAGTGCCCATTAGGGGACGTACATAGTCCAAGTGCCCGCTAGGTAACCTAGATAGTCCAAGTGCCCGCTGGGGAATGTACATAGTCCAAATGCCCGCTAGATAACCTAGATAGTCTAAGTGCCGGCGAGTTAACCTACATAGTCCAAGGGCACGCTAGATAACCTACATAGTCCAAGTGCACGCTAAGGGACGTACATAGTCCAAGTGCCCGTTAGGGAACCTAGATAGTCCAATTGACCTCTAGGGAACCTGCATCATCCTAGTGCCCGGTAGTTAATCTAGATAGCCCAAGTGCCCGCTAGTTAACCTAGATAGTCCAAGTGCCCTGTAGTTAACCTAGATCGTCCAAGTGCCCGCTAGTTAACCTACATAGTCCAAGGGCCCGCTTGTTAACCTACATAGTCCAAGTTCCGCTACTTAACCTAGATAGTACAAGTGCCCGCTAGTTAACCTACATAGTCCAAGGGCCCTCTAGTTAACCTAGATAGTCCAAGTGCCCGCTAGGTAACCTAGATAGTCCAAGTGCCCGTTAGCTAACCTAGATAGTCCAAGTGCTCGCTAGTTAACCTAGATTGTCCAAGTGCCCGCTAGTTAAACTACATAGTCCAAGGGCCCTCTAGTTAACCTAGATAGTCCACGTGCCCGCTAGTGTATGTACATAGTTCAAGTGCCCGCTAGGTAACCTAGATAGTCCAAGTGTCTGCTAGTTAACCTACATAGTCCAAGTGCCCGCTAGTTAACCTAGATAGTCCAAGGACCCACTAGTTAACCTACATAGTCCAAGTGCCCGATAGGGAACCTACATAGTCCAAGTGCCCGCTGAGAAACCTACATAGTCCAAGTGCCCGTAGGGAACCTATATATTCCAAGTGCCCGCTAGGGAACCTGCATTGTCCAAGTGCGCCCTAGTTAACCTAGATAGTCCAAGTGCCCGCTAGTTAACCTAGGTAGTCCAAGTGCCCGCTAGTTAACCTTGATCATCCAAGTGCCCGCTAGTTAACCTACATAGTCCAAGTGCCCGCTCGTTAACCTACATAGTCCAAGGGCCCGCAAGGTAACCTAGATATTCCAATTTCCTGTTAGCTAACCTAGACAGTCCAGGTGCCCGCTAGGTACCCTAGACTGTCCAGTGCCCGCTAGGTTACCTATATTGTCCAAGTGCCCGCTAGTTAACCTACATAGTCCAAGGGCCCGCTAGTTAAACTACATAGTCCAAGGGCCCGCAAGGTAACCTAGATATTCCAATTTCCTGTTAGCTAACCTAGACAGCCCAAGTGCCCGCTGGGTACCTTAGACTGTCCAGTGCCCGCTAGGTTACCTACATAGTCCAAGTGCCCTCTAGGTAACCTAGATACACCAAGTGCCCGCTACTTAACCTAGATAATCCTAGTACCCGTTAGTTATCCTAGATAGTCCAAGTGCCCACTAGGGGAGGTACATAGTCCAAGTGCCCGCTAGGCAACCAAAATAGTCCAAGTGCCCGCTAGGGTATGTACACAGTCCAAGTGCCCGCTAGGTAACCTAGATAGTCTAAGTGCCCGCTAGTTAACCTACATAGTCCAAGGGCCCGCAAGTTAACCTACATAGTCCAAGTACGCGATAGGGAACCTACATAGTCCAAGTGTCCCCTAAGGGACGTACATAGTCTAAGTGCCTGCTAGGGAACCTACATAGTCCAAGTGCCCGTTAGGGAACCTAGATAGTCCAAGTGCCCGCTAGGGAACCAGCATCATCCAAGTGCTCGCTAGTTAACCTAGAGAGTCCAAGTGCCCGCTAGTTAACCTACATGGTCTAAGTGCCCGCTAGTTAACCTACATAGTCCAAGTGCCCTCTAGTTAACCTAGATATTCCAAGTGGCCTCTAGTTAACCTAGATAGTCCAAGTGCCCGCTAGGGGACGTACGTAATCCAAGTGACCTCTAGTTAACCTAGATAGTCCAAGTGCCCGCTAGGGGACGTACACAGTCCAAGTGCCCGTTTGTTATCCTAGATAGTCCAAGTGCCCACTAAGTAACCTAGACAGTCCAAGTTCCCGCTAGGTTACCTACATAGTCCAAGTGCCCGCTAGGTAACCTAGATAGTCCAAGTGCCCGTTAGCTAACCTAGATAGTCCAAGTGCCCGCTAGTTACCCTAGATAGTCCAAGTGCCCGCTAGTTAAACTACATAGTCCAAGGGCCCTCTAGTTAACCTAGATAGTCCACGTGCCCGCTAGGGTATGTACATAGTTCAAGTGCCCGCTAGGTAACCTAGATAGTCCAAGTGCCCGCTAGTTAACCTAGATAGTCCAAGGACCCACTAGTCCACTAGTTAACCTACATAGTCCAAGGGCCCTCTAGTTAACCTAGATAGTACAAGTGCCCGATAGGGAACCTACATAGTCCAAGTGCCCGCTGAGGAACCTACATAGTCCATGTGCCCGATAGGGAACCTACATATTCCAAGTGCCCGTTAGGGAACCAGATAGTCCAAGTGCCCGCTAGGTAACCTAGACTCTCCAGTGTCCGCTAGGTTACCTACATAGTCCAAGTGCCCGCTAGTTAACCTAGATAGTCCTAGTGCACGTTAGTTAGCCTAGATAGTCCAAGTGCCCACTAGGGGACGTACACAGTCCAAGTGCCCCCTAGGTAACCTAGATAGTCCAAGTGCCCGCTAGGGTATGTACATAGTCCAAGTGCCTGCTAGGTAACCTAGATAGTCTAAGTGCCCGCTAGTTAACCTACATAGTCCAAGGGCCCGCAAGTTAACCTACATAGTCCAAGTGCGCGATAGGGAACCTACATAGTCCAAGTGCCCACTAAGGGACTTACATAGTCCAAGTGCCCGCTAGGGAACCTACATAATAAAGTGCCCGCTAGTTAACCTAGATAGTCCAAGTGCCCGCTAGTTAACCTACATAGTCCAAAGGCCCGCTTGTTAACCTACATAGTCCAAAGTCCGCTACTTAACCTAGATAGTCCAAGTGCCCGCTAGGGGACGTACATAGTCCAAGTGCCCGCTATGTAACCTAGATAGTCCAGTGCGGCCTAGGGTATGTACATAGTCCAGGTGCCCGCTAGGTAACCTAGATAGTCTAAGTGCCCGTTACTTAAACTACATAGTCCAACGTCCCGATCGTTAACCTACATAGTCCAAGTGCTTGATAGGGAACCTACATAGTCCAAGTGCCCGTTAGGGAACCTAGATAGTCCAAGTGCTCGCTAGTTAACCTACATAGTCCAAGGGTCCGCTATTTGACCTACATAGTCCAAGGTCCGTCTAGTTAACCTAGATCGTCCAAGTGCCCGCTAGGGGACGTACATAGTCCAACTGCCCACTAGGTAACCTAGATAGTCCAAGTGTCCGCTAGTTAACCTACATAGTCCAAGTGCCCGCTATGTAACCTAGATCGTTCAAGTGCCCGCTAGTTAACCTACATAGTCCAAGGGCCCGATAGGGAACCTACATAGTCCAAGTGCCCTTGAGGAACCTACATAGTCCAAGTGCCTGATAGGGAACCTACATATTCCAAGTGCCCGTTAGGGAACCTAGATAGTCCAAGTGCCCGCAAGGTAACCTAGACTCTCCAGTGCCTGCTAGGTTACCTACATAGTCCAAGTGCCCGCTAGGTAACCTAGATAGTCCAAGTGCCCGCTAGTTAACCTAGATAGTCCTAGTGCACGTTAGTTAGCCTAGATAGTCCAAGTGCCCACTAGGGGACGTACACAGTCCAAGTGCCCCCTAGGTAACCTAGATAGTCCAAGTGCCCGCTAGGGTATGTACAAAATCCAAGTGCCTGCCAGGTAACCTAGATAGTCTAAGGGGCCGCTAGTTAACCTACATAGTCCAAGGGCCCGCAAGTTAACCTACATAGTCCAAGTGCGCGATAGGGAACCTACATAGTCCAAGTGCCCACTAAGGGACTTACATAGTCCAAGTGCCCGCTAGGGAACCTACATAATAAAGTGCCCGCTAGTTAACCTAGATCGTTCAACTGCCCGCTAGTTAACCTACATAGTCCAAGGGCCCGCTTGTTAACCTACATAGTCCAAAGTCCGCTACTTAACCTAGATTGTCCAAGTGCCCGCTAGTTAACCTACATTGTCCAAGGGCCCTCTAGTTAACCTAGATAGTACAAGTGCTCGCTAGGGGACATACATAGTCAAGTGCCCGCTATGTAACCTAGATAGTCCAGTGTGGGCTAGGGTATGTACATAGTCCAGGTGCCCGTTTTGTAACCTAGATAGTCTAAGTGCCCGCTACTTAAACTACATTGTCAAAGATCCCACTCATTAACCTACATAGTCCAAGTGCTTGATAGGGAACCTACATAGTCCAAGTGCCCGTTAGGGAACCTAGATAGTCCAAGTGCCCGCTAGTTAACCTACATAGTCCAAGGGCCCGCTAGTAGACCTACATAGTCCAAGGGCCGTCTAGTTAACCTAGATCGTCCAAGTGCCCGCTAGGGGACGTGCATAGTCCAACTGCCCACTAGGTAACCTAGATAGTCCAAGTGTCCGCTAGTTAACCTACATAGTCCAAGTGCCCGCTTGGTAACCTAGATAGTCCAAGGGCCCGCTAGTTAACCTACATGGCCTAAGTGCCCGCTAGTTAACCTACATAGTCCAAGTGCCCTCTAGTTAACCTAGATATTCCAAGTGCCCTCTAGTTAACCTAGATAGTCCAAGTGCCCGCTAGGGGACGTACGTAATCCAAGTGACCTCTAGTTAACCTTTATAGTCCAAGTGCCCGCTAGGGGACGTACATAGTCCAAGTGCCCGTTTGTTATCCTAGATAGTCCAAGTGCCCACTAGGTAACCTAGACAGTCCAAGTTCCCGCTAGGTTACCTACATAGTCCAAGTGCCCGCTAGGTAACCTAGATAGTCCAAGTGCCCGTTAGCTAACCTAGATAGTCCATGTGCCCGCTAGTTAACCTAGATAGTCCAAGTGCCCGCTAGTTAAACTACATAGTCCAAGGGCCGTCTAGTTAACCTAGATAGTCCACGTGCCCGCTAGGGTATGTAAATAGTTCAAGTGCCCGCGAGGTAACCTAGATAGTCCAAGTGTCTGCTAGTTAACCTACATAGTCCAAGTGCCCGCTAGTTAACCTAGATAGTCCAAGGACCCACTAGTTAACCTACATAGTCCAAGTGCCCCATAGGGAACCTACATAGTCCAAGTGCCCGCTGAGGAACCTACATAGTCCATGTGCCCGATAGGGAACCTACATATTCCAAGTGCCCGTTAGGGAACCAGATAGTCCAAGTGCCCGCTAGTTAACCTAGATAATCCTAGTGCACGTTAGTTATCCTAGATAGTCCAAGTGCCCACTAGGGGACGTACACAGTCCAAGTGCCCCCTAGGTAACCTAGATAGTCCAAGTGCCCGCTAGGGTATGTACATAGTCCAAGTGCCTGCTAGGTAACCTAGATAGTCTAAGTGCCCGCTAGTTAACCTACATAGTCCAAGGGCCCACAAGTTAACCTACATAGTCCAAGTGCGCGATAGGGAAGCTACATAGTCTAAGTGCCCACTAAGGGACTTACATAGTCCAAGTGCCCGCTAGGGAACCTACATAATAGTGCCCGCTAGTTAACCTAGATCGTTCAACTTGCCGCTAGTTAACCTACATAGTCCAAGGGCCCGCTTGTTAACCTACATAGTCCAAAGTCCGCTACTTAACCTAGATAGTCCAAGTGCCCGCTAGGGGACGTACATAGTCCAAGTGCCCGCTATGTAACCTAGATAGTCCAGTGCGGCCTAGGGTATGTACATAGTCCAGGTGCCCGCTAGGTAACCTAGATAGTCTAAGTGCCCGCTACTTAAACTACATAGTCCAACGTCCCGATCGTTAACCTACATAGTCCAAGTGCTTGATAGGGAACCTACATAGTCCAAGTGCCCGTTAGGGAACCTAGATAGTCCAAGTGCTCGCTAGTTAACCTACATAGTCCAAGGGTCCGCTATTTGACCTACATAGTCCAAGGTCCGTCTAGTTAACCTAGATCGTCCAAGTGCCCGCTAGGGGACGTACATAGTCCAACTGCCCACTAGGTACCTTGATAGTCCAAGTGTCCGCTAGTTAACCTACATAGTCCAAGTGCCCGCTAGGTAACCTAGATCGTTCAAGTGCCCGCTAGTTAACCTACATAGTCCAAGGGCCCGATAGGGAACCTACATAGTCCAAGTGCCCTTGAGGAACCTACATAGTCCAAGTGCCTGTTAGGGAACCTAGATAGTCCAAGTGCCCGCGAGGTAACCAGACTCTCCAGTGCCTGCTAGGTTACCTACATAGTCCAAGTGCCCGCTAGGTAACCTAGATAGTCCAAGTGCCCGCTAGTTAACCTAGATAGTCCTAGTGCACGTTAGTTATCCTAGATAGTCCAAGTGCCCACTAGGGTACGTACACAGTCCAAGTGCCCCCTAGGTAACCTAGATAGTCCAAGTGCCCGCTAGGGTATGTACAAAATCCAAGTGCCTGCTAGGTAACCTAGATAGTCTAAGGGGCCGCTAGTTAACCTACATAGTCCAAGGGCCCGCAAGTTAACCTACATAGTCCAAGTGCGCGATAGGGAACCTACATAGTCCAAGTGCCCACTAAGGGACTTACATAGTCCAAGTGCCCGCTAGGGAACCTACATAATAAAGTGCCCGCTAGTTAACCTAGATCGTTCAACTGCCCGCTAGTTAACCTACATAGTCCAAGGGCCCGCTTGTTAACCTACATAGTCCAAAGTCCGCTACTTAACCTAGATAGTCCAAGTGCCCGCTAGGGGACGTACATAGTCCAAGTGCCCGCTATGTAACCTAGATAGTCCAATGCGGCCTAGGGTATGTACATAGTCCAGGTGCCCGCTAGGTAACCTAGATAGTCTAAGTGCCCGCTACTTAAACTACATAGTCCAAGGTCCCGCTCGTTAACCTACATAGTACAAGTGCTTGATAGGGAACCTACATAGTCCAAGTGCCCGTTAGGGAACCTAGATAGTCCAAGTGCCCGCTAGTTAATCTACATAGTCCAAGGGTCCGCTAGTTGACCTACATAGTCCAAGGTCCGTCTACTTAACCTAGATCGTCCAAGTGCCCGCTAGGGGACGTACATAGTCCAACTGCCCACTAGGTAACCTAGATAGTACAAGTGTCCGCTAGTTAACCTACATAGTCCAAGTGCCCGCTATGTAACCTAGATCGTTCAAGTGCCCGCTAGTTAACCTACATAGTCCAAGGGCCCGCTTGTTAACCTACATAGTCCAAAGTCCGCTACTTAACCTAGATAGTCCAAGTGCCCGCTAGTTAACCTACATAGTCCAAGTGCCCTCTAGTTAACCTAGATAGTACAAGTGCCCGCTAGGGGACATACATAGTCCAAGTGCCCGCTATGTAACCTAGATAGTCCAGTGTGGGCTACGGTATGTACATAGTCCAGGTGCCCGCTATGTAACCTAGATAGTCTAAGTGCCCGCTACTTAAACTACATAGTCCAAGATCCCGCTCATTAACCTACATAGTCCAAGTGCTTGATAGGGAACCTACATAGTCCAAGTGCCCGTTAGGGAACCTAGATAGTCCAAGTGCCCGCTAGTTAACCTACATAGTCCAAGGGCCCGCTAGTAGACCTACATAGTCCAAGGGCCGTCTAGTTAACCTAGATCGTCCAAGTGCCCGCTAGGGGACGTACATAGTCCAACTGCCCACTAGGTAACCTAGATAGTCCAAGTGTCCGCTAGTTAACCTACATAGTCCAAGTGCCCGCTTGGTAACCTAGATAGTCCAAGGGCCCGCTAGTTAATCTACATAGTCCAAGTGCCCAATAGGGAACCTACATAGTCCAAGTGCCCTTGAGGAACCTACATATTCCAAGTGCCCGATAGGGAACCTATATATTCCAAGTGCCCGTTAGGGAACCTAGATAGTCCAAATAACCGTAGGGAACCTACATAGTCCAAGTGACTGTAGGAAACCTATATATTCCAAGTGCCCGCTGGGAACCTACATAGTAAATGTGCCCGCTAGGGAACCTGTATTGTCCAAGTGCCCGCTAGTTAACCTAGATATTCCAAGTGCCCGCTAGTTAACCTAGATCGTCCAAGTGTCCGCTAGTTAACCTACATAGTACAAGTTCCCGTTAGGTAACCTAGATAGTCCAAGTGCCCGAGAGGTAACCTACATAGTCCAAGTGCCCATTCGTTAACCTAGGTTGTCCAAGTGCTCGCTAGGGAACCTGCATTGTCCAAGTGCCCGCTAGTTAACCTAGATATTCCAAGTGCCCGCTAGTTAACCTAGATCATGCAAGTGTCCGCCAGTTAACCTACATAGTCCAAGTTCCTGTTAGGTAACATAGATAGTCCAAGTGCCCGCTAGGTAACCTACATAGTCCAAGTGCCCGCTAGGTAACCTAGATATTCCAAGTTCCTGTTCGCTAACTTAGATAATCTAAGTGCCCGCTAGGTAACCTACATAGTCCAAGTGCCCATTTGTTAACCTAGATAGTCCAAGTGCCCGCTAGTTAACCTAGACTGTCCAAGTGCCCGCTAGGTTACCTACATAGTCCAAGTGCCCGTTCGTTAACCTAGATAATCCAAGTGCCCGCTAGGTAACCTACATAATCCCAGCACAGGCTAGATAACCTAGATAGTCCAAGTGCCGGTTAGGTAACCTACATAGTCCAAGTGCCCGCTAGGTAACCTACATAGTCCAAGTGCCCGCTCGAAAACCTAGATAGTCCAAGTGCCCGCTAGGTAACCTAGATAGTCCAATTGCCCAGTAGGTAACCTACAAAGTCCAAGTGCCTGCTAGGTAATCTATATAGTCCAAATGCCCACTAGAGCACCCACATAGTCCAAGTGCCAGCTAGTTAACCTATATCGTCCAAGTGCCCGCTAGTTAACCTAGATTGTCCAAGTGCCCGATAGTTAAGCTACATAGTGCAAGGGCCCGTTAGTTAACCTAGATCGTCTAAGTGTCCGCTATTAAACCTACATAGTCCAAGGGCCCGCTAGTTGACCTAGATTGACCAAGTGCCCGCTAGTTAACCTAGATAGTCCGAGTGCTCGTTAATTATCCTAGATAGTCCAAGTGAACATAGGGAACATACAAAGTCCAAGTGCCCGCTAGGTAACCTAGATATTCCTAGTGCCCGTTAGTTATCCTAGATAGTCCTAGTGCCCACTAGGGGACGTACATAGTCCAAGTGCCCACTAGGTAACCTAGATCGTCCAAGTGCCCGCTAGGGTATGTACATAGTCCAAGTGCCCGCTAGGTAACCTAGATAGTCTAAGTGCCGGCTAGTTAACCTACATAGTCCAAGGTCCGCTACTTAACCTAGATAGTCCATGTGCCCGCTAGTTAACCTACATATTCCAAGTGCACGTTCGTTAACCTACATAGTCCACGTGCCCGCTACGTAACCTACATAGTCCAAGGGCCCTCTAGGTAACCTATATAGTCCAAGTGCCCGCTAGTTAACCTGCATAATCCAAGTGCCCGCAAAGAAACCTAGATAGTCCAAGTGCCCGTTAGGTAACCTAGATAGTCCAAGTGCCCGCTAGGTAACCTACATAGTCCAAGTGCCCGCTAGGTAACCTACAGAGTCCAAGTGCCCGTTACCTAACCTAGATAGTCCAATTGCCCGCTATGCAACATACATAGTCCAAGTGCCCGTTCGTTAACCTAGAAGTCCAAGTGCCCGCTAGGTAACCTAGACTGTCCAAGTGCCCGCTAGGTTACCTACATAGTCCAAATGCCCGTTCGGTAACCTAGATATTGCAAGTGCCCGGTAGTTAACCTACATAGTCCAAGTGCCCGCTAGGTAACCTAGATAGTCCAAGGGCCGGCTAGTTAACCTACATAGTCCAAGGGCCCGGTAGTTAACTTACATAGTTCAAGTGTCCGTAGGGAACATACATAGTCCAAGTGCCCGCTAGGGAACATACAGAGTCCAAGTGCCCGCTAGGGAAACTACGTAGTCCAAGGGCCCGCTAGGGAATCTACATAGTCCAAGGGCCCCGCTAGTTAACGTAGATAGTCCAAGTGCCGCTAGTTAGCCTACATAGTCCAAGTACCCGCTAGTTAACCTAGATCGTCCACGTGTCCGCTAGTTAACCTACATAGTACAAGTGCCCGCTAGGGAACCTAGATAGTCCAAGTGCCCGCTCTGGAACCTACAAAGTCCAAGTGCCTGCTAGGGAACCTACATAGTCCAAGTGCCCGCTAGGGAATCTACATAGTCCAAGGGCCCGCTAGTTAACGTAGATAGTCCAAGTGCCGCTAGTTATTCTACATAGTCCAAGGGCCCGCTAGTTAACCTACATAGTCCAAGTACCCGCTAGTTAACCTAGATCGTCCAAGTGCCCGCTAGGTAACCTACATAGTCCAAGGGTCCGCTAGTTAACCTACATAGTCTAAGGGCCCGCTAGTTAACCTACATTCTCCAAATGACCGATAGGGAACCTACATAGTCCAAGTGCCCGCTAGGTAACCTCCATAGTCCAAATGCCCTCTAGTTAACCTACATAGTCCAGGTGCCTGATAGGGAACCTACAAAATCCAAGTGCCCGCTAGGTAACCTACATAGTCCAAATGCCCTCTAGTTAACCTATATAGTCCAATGCCCGATAGGGAACCTAAATATTCCAAGTGCCCGCTAGGGAACCTAGATAGTCCAAGTGCCCGCTAGTTAACCGAGATAGTCCTAGTGCACGTTAGTTATCTTAGATATTCCAAGTGCCCACTAGGGGACGTACACAGTCCAAGTGCCCCCTAGGTAACCTAGATAGTCCAAGTGCCCGCTAGGGTATTTACATAGTCCAAGTGCCTGCCAGGTAACATAGATTGTCTAAGTGGCCGCTAGTTAACCTACATAGTGCAAGGGGCCGCAAGTTTACCTACATAGTCCAAGTGCGCGATAGGGAACCTACATAGTCCAAGTGCCCACTAGGGACTTACATAGTCCAAGTGCCCGCTAGGGAACCTACATAGTAAAGTGCCCGCTAGTAAACCTAGATAGTCCAAGTGCCCGCTAGTTAACCTAGATCGTCCAAATGCCCGCTAGTTAACATACATAGTCCAAGGACCCGCTTGTTAACCTACATAGTCCAAAGTCTGCTACTTAACCAAGATAGTCCAAGTGCCCGCTAGTTAACCTACATAGTCCAAGTGCCCACTATTTAACCTAGATCGTCCAAGTGCCCGCTAGTTAACCTACATAGTCCAAGGGCCCGCTTGTTAACCTACATAGTCCAAAGTCTGCTACTTAACCAAGATAGTCCAAGTGCCCGCTAGTTAACCTACATAGTCCAAGTGCCCGCTAGTTAACCTAGATCATCCAAGTGCCCGTTAGTTAACCTACATAGTCCAAGGGCCCGCTTGTTAACCTACATAATCCAAAGTCTGCTACTTAACCTAGATAGTCCAAGTGCCCGCTAGTTAACCTACATAGTCCAAGGGCCCTCTAGTTAACCTAGATAGTCCAAGTGCCCAATAGGGGACGTACATAGTCCAGGTGCCCGCTAGGTAACCTAGATAGTCTAGGTGCCCGCTACTTAAACTACATAGTCCAAGGTCCCGCTCGTTAACCTACATAGTCCAAGTGCTTGATAGGGAACCTACATAGTCCAAGTGCCCGTTAGGGAACCTAGATAGTCCAAGTGCCCGCTAGTTAACCTACATAATCCAAGGGCTCGCTGGTTGACCTACATAGTCCAAGGGCCGTCTAGTTAACCTAGATCGTCCAAGTGCCCGCTAAGGGACGTACATAGTCCAACTGCCCACTAGGTAACCTAGATAGTCCAAGTGCCCGCTAGGTAACCTAGATAGTCAAAGGGCCCGCTAGTTAACCTACATAGTCCAAGTGCTCAATAGGGAACCTACATAGTCCAAGTGCGGGCTGAGGAACCTACATATTCCAAGTGATCGATAGAGAACCTATATATTCCAAGTGCCCGTTAGGGAACCTAGATAGTCCAAGTGCCCATAGGAATCCTATATATTCCAAGTGCCCGCTAGGAACCTACATAGTAAATGTGCCCGCTAGGGAACCTGCATTGTCCAAGTGCCCGCTAGTTAACCTAGATATTCCAAGTGCCCGCTAGTTAACCTAGATCGTCCAAGTGTCCGCCAGTTAACCTACATAGTCCAAGTTCCTGTTCGGTAACATAGATAGTCCAAGTGCCTGCTAGGTAACCTACATAGTCCAAGTGCCCGCTAGGTAACCTAGACTGTCCAAGTGCCCGCTAGGTTACCTACATAGTCCAAGTGCCCGTTCGTTAACCTAGATAATCCAAGTGCCCGCTAGGTAACCTACATAATCCCAGCGCACTCTAGATAACCTAGATAGTCCAAGTGCCAGTTAGGTAACCTATATAGTCCAAGTGCCCGCTAGGTAAACTACATAGTCCAAGTGCCCGCTCGAAAACCTAGATAGTCCAAGTGCCCGCTAGGTATCCTAGATAGTCCAAGTGCCCGGTAGGTAACCTACAAAGTCCAAGTGCCTGCTAGGTAATCTATATAGTCCAAATGCCCACTAGGGCACCCACATAGTCCAAGTGCCCGCTAGTTAACCTAGATTGTCCAAGTGCCCGATAGTTAACCTACATAGTGCAAGGGCCCGCTAGTTAACCAAGATCGTCCAAGTTTCCGCTATTAAACGTACATAGTCCAAGGGCCCGCTAGTTGACCTAGTTTGACAAAGTGCCCGCTAGTTAACCTAGATAGTCCGAGTGCCCGTTAATTATCCTAGATAGTCCTAGTGCCCACTAGGGAACGTACATAGTCCAAATGCCCGCCAGGTAACCTAGATATTCCTAGTGCCCGTTAGTTATCCTAGATAGTCCAAGTGCCCACTAGGGGACGTACATAGTCCAAGTGCCCGCTAGGGTATGTACATAATCCAAGTGCCCGCTAGGTAACCTAGATAGTCTAAGTGCCGGCTAGTTAACCTACATAGTCAAAGGGCATGCTAGTTAACCTACATAGTCCAAGAGCCCGCTAAGGGACGTACATATTCCAAGTGCCCGCTATGGAACCTACATAGTCCAAGTGCCCGTTAGCTAACCTAGATAGTCCAAGTGCCCGCTAGTTAACCTAGATAGTCCAAGTGCCCGCTAGTTAAACTACATAGTTCAAGGGCCCTCTAGTTAACCTAGATAGTCCACGTGCCCGCTAGGGTTTGTACATAGTTCAAGTGCCCGCTAGGTAACCTAGATAGTCCAAGTGTCTGCTAGTTAACCTACATAGTCCAAGTGTCCGCTAGGGAACTTACATATTCCAAGTGCTCGTTAGGGAACCTAGATAGTCCAAGTGCCCGTAGGGAACCTATATATTCCAAGTGCCCGCTAGGGAACCTGCATTGTCCAAGTGCCCGCTAGTTAACCTAGATATTCCAAGTGCCCGCTAGTTAACCTAGGTAGTCCATGTGCCCGCTAGTTAACCTTGATCGTCCAAGTGCCCGCTAGTTAACCAATATAGTCCAAGGGCCCGCTAGTTAACCTACATAGTCCAAGGACCCCCAAGTTAACCTACATAGTCCAAGTGCGCGATAGGGAACCTATATAATCCAAGTGCCCGCTTAGGGACGTACATAGTCTAAGTGCCCGCTGGGGAACCTACATAGTCCAAGTGCCCGTTAGGGAACCTAGATAGTCCAAGTGCCCGCTAGGGAACCTGCATCATCCAAGTGCCCGCTAGTTAATCTAGATAGTAGAAGTGCCCTCTAGTTAACCTAGATAGTCCAACTGCCCGCTGTTAACCTAGATCGTCTAAGTGCCCGCTAGTTAACCTACATAGTCCAAGGGCCCGCTTGTTAACCTACATAGCCCAAGTTCCGCTACTTAACCTGCATAGTCCAAGTGCCCGCTAGTTAACCTACATAGTCCTAGTGCCCTCTAGTTAACCTAGATATTCCAAGTGCCCTCTAGTTAACCTAGATAGTCCAAGTGCCCGCTAGGTGACATACGTAGTCCAACTGCCCTCTAGTTAACCTAGATAGTCCAAGTGCCCGCTAGTGGACGTACACAGTCCAAGTGCACGTTTGTTTTCCTAGATAGTCCAAGAGCCCACTAGGTAACCTAGACAGTCCAAGTTCCCGCTAGGTTACCTACATAGTCCAAGTGACCGCTAGTTAACCTGATAGTTCAAGTGCTTGCTAGTTAACCTACATAGTCCAAGTGCCCGCTAGTTAACCTACATAGCCCAGGGCCTGCTAGTTAACCTAGATAGTCCAAGTGCCCACTAGTTAACCTACATAGTCCAAGTGCCCGATGAGGAACCTACATAGTCCAAGTGCGCAATAGGGAACCTACATATTCCAAGTGCCCGTTAGGAAACCTAGATAGTCCAAGTGCTCGTAGGGAACCTATATAGTCCAAGTGCCCGCTAGGGAACCTACATTGTCAAAATGCCCGCTAGGGAACCTGCATTGTACAAGTGCCCGCTAGTTAACCTAGATCGTCCAAGTGCCCGCTAGTTAACCTTGATCTTCCAAGTGCCCGCTAGTTAACCTAGATCGTCCAAGTGTCCGCTAGTTAACCTACATAGTCCAAGTTCCCGCTAGTTAACCTAGATCGTCCAAGTGTCCGCTAGTTAAACTACATAGTCCAAGTTCCCGTTAGGTAACCTAGATAGTCCAAGTGCCCGCTAGGTAACCTACATAGTCCAAGTGCCCGCTAGGTAACCTAGATATTCCAAGTTCCTGTTAGCTAACCTAGATAGTCCAAGTGCCCGCGAGGTAACCTACATAGTCCAAGTGCCCATTCGTTAACCTAGATTGTCCAAGTGCTCGCTAGGGAACCTGCATTGTCCAAGTGCCCGCTAGTTAACATAGATATTCCAAGTGCCCGCTAGTTAACCTAGATCCTGCAAGTGTCCGCCAGTTAACCTACATTGGCCAAGTTCCTGTTAGGTAACATAGATAGTCCCAGTGCCCGCTAGGTAACCTACATAGTCCAAGTGCCCGCTAGGTAACCTAGACTGTCCAAGTGCCCGCTAGGTTACCTACATAGTCCAAGTGCCCGTTCGTTAACCTAGATAATCCAAGTGCCCGCTAGGTAACTTACATAATCCCAGCGCACGCTAGATAACCAAATAGTCCAAGTGCCCGTTAGGTAACCTACATAGTCCAAGTGCCCGCTAGGTAACCCACATAGTCCAAGTGCCCGCTCGAAAACCTAGATAGTCCAAGTGCCCGCTAGGTAACCTAGATAGTCCAAGTGCCCGGTAGGTAACCTACAAAGTCCAAGTGCCTGCTAGGTAATCTATATAGTCCAAATGCCCACTAGGGCACCCACATAGTCCAAGTGCCAGCTAGTTAACCTAGATTGTCCAAGTGCCCGATAGTTAACCTACATAGTGCAAGGGCCCGCTAGTTAACCAAGATCGTCCAAGTGTCCGCTATTAAACCTACATTGTCCAAGGGTCCGCTAGTTGACCTAGATTGACCAAGTGCCCGCTAGTTAACCTAGATAGTCCGAGTGCCCGTTAATTATCCTAGATAGTCCAAGTGCCCACTAGGGAACGTACATAGTCCAAGTGCCCGCTAGGTAACCTAGATATTCCTAGTCCCCGTTAGTTATCCTAGATAGTCCTAGTGCCCACTAGGGGACGTACATAGTCCAAGGGCCCGCTAGGTAACCTTGATAGTCCAAGTGCCCGCTAGGGTATGTACATAGTCCAAGTGCCCGCTAGGTAACCTAGATAGTCTAAGTGCCGGCTAGTAAACCTACATAGTCCAAGGGCACGCTAGTTAACCTACATAGTCCAAGTGCCCGCTAAGGGACGTGCATAGTCCAAGTGCCCGCTAAGGAACCTACATAGTCCAATTGCCCGTTAGCTAACCTAGATAGTCCAAGTGCCCACTAGTTAACCTAGATTGTCCAAGTGCCCCCTAGTTAAACTACATAGTCCAAGGGCCCTCTAGTTAACTTAGATAGTCCACGTGCCCGCTAGGGTATGTACACAGTTCAAGTGCCCGCTAGGTAACCTAGATAGTCCAAGTGTCTGCTAGTTAACCTACATAGTCCAAGTGTCCGCTAGGGAACCTACATATTCCAAGTGCCCGTTAGGGAACCTAGATAGTCCAAGTGCCCGTAGGGAACCTATATATTCCAAGTGCCCGCTAGTTAACCTAGGTAGTTCAAGTGCCCGCTAGTTAACCTTGATCGTCCAAGTGCCCGCTAGATAACCTACATAGTCCAAGGGCCCGCTAGTTAACCTACATAGTCCAAGGGCCCGCAAGGTAACCTAGATATTCCAATTTCCTGTTAGCTAACCTAGACAGTCCAAGTGCCCGCTAGGTACCCTAGACTGTCCAGTGCCCGCTAGGTTACCTACATAGTCCAAGTGCCCGCTAGGTAACCTAGATACACCAAGTGCCCGCTAGTTAACCTAGATAGTCCTAGTACCCGTTAGTTATCCTAGATAGTCCTAGTGCCCACTAGGGGACGTACATATTCCAAGTGCCCGCTAGGTAACCTAGATAGTCAAAGTGCCCGCTAGGGTATGTACATAGTCCAAGTGCCCGCTAGGTAACCTAGATAGTCTAAGTGCCCGCTAGTTAACCTACATAGTCCAAGGACCCGCAAGTTAACCTACATAGTCCAAGTGCGCGATAGGGAACCTACATAATCCAAGTGCCCGCTAAGGGACGTACATAGTCTAAGTGCCCGCTAGGTAACCTACATAATCCAAGTGCCCGCTAGGTAACCTAGACTGTCCAAGTGCCCGCTAGGTTACCTACATAGTCCAAGTGCCCGTTCGTTAACCTAGATAATCCATGTGCCCGCTAGGTAACCTACATAATCCCAGCGCACGCTAGATAACCTAGATAGTCCAAGTGCCCGTTAGGTAACCTACATAATCCAAGTGCCCGCTAGGTAACCTACATAGTCCAAGTGCCCGCTTGAAAACCTAGATAGTCCAAGTGCCCGCTAGGTAACCTAGATAGTCCAAGTGCCCCGTAGGTAACCGACAAAGTCCAAGTGCCTGCTAGGTAATCTATATAGTCCAAATGCCCACTAGGGCACCCACATAGTCCAAGTGCCAGCTAGTTAACCTATATCGTCCAAGTGCCCGCTAGTTATCCTAGATTGTCCAAGTGCCCGATAGTTAACCTACATAGTGCAAGGGCCCGCTAGTTAACCAAGATCGTCCAAGTGTCCCCTATTAAACCTACATAGTCCAAGGGCCCGCTAGTTGACCTAGATTGACAAAGTGCCCGCTAGTTAACCTAGATAGTCCGAGTGCCCGTTAATTATCCTAGATAGTACAAGTGCCCACTTGGGAACGTACATATTCCAAATGCCCGCCAGGTATCCTAGATATTCCTAGTGCCCGTTAGTTATCCTAGATAGTCCTAGTGCCCACTAGGGGACGTACATAGTCCAAGTGCCCGTTAGGTAACCTTGATAGTCCAAGTGCCCGCTAGGGTATGTACATAGTCCAAGTGCCCGCTAGGTAACCTAGTCTAAGTGCCGGCTAGTTAACCTACATAGTCCAAGGGCAGGCTAGTTAACCTACATAGTCCAAGTGCCCGCTAAGGAACCTACATAGTCCAAGTGCCCGTTAGCTAACCTAGATAGTCCAAGTGCCCGCTAGTTAAACTACATAGTCCAAGGGCCCTCTAGTTAACCTAGATAGTCCATGTGCCCGCTAGGGTATGTACATAGTTCAAGTGCCCGCTAGGTAACCTAGATAGTCCAAGTGTCTGCTAGTTAACCTACATAGTCCAAGGACCCGCAAGTTAACCTACATAGTCCAAGTGCGCGACAGGGAACCTACATAATCCAAGTGCCCGCTAAGGGACGTACATAGTCTAAGTGCCCGCTAGGTAACCTACATAATCCAAGTGCCCGCTAGGTAACCTAGACTGTCCAAGTGCCCGCTAGGTTACCTACATAGTCCAAGTGCCCGTTCGTTAACCTAGATAATCCATGTGCCCGCTAGGTAACCTACATAATCCCAGCGCACGCTAGATAACCTAGATAGTCCAAGTGCCCGTTAGGTAACCTACATAATCCAAGTGCCCGCTAGGTAACCTACATAGTCCAAGTGCCCGCTTGAAAACCTAGATAGTCCAAGTGCCCGCTAGGTAACCTAGATAGTCCAAGTGCCCCGTAGGTAACCGACAAAGTCCAAGTGCCTGCTCGGTAATCTATATAGTCCAAATGCCCACTAGGGCACCCACATAGTCCAAGTGCCAGCTAGTTAACCTATATCGTCCAAGTGCCCGCTAGTTATCCTAGATTGTCCAAGTGCCCGATAGTTAACCTACATAGTGCAAGGGCCCGCTAGTTAACCAAGATCGTCCAAGTGTCCCCTATTAAACCTACATAGTCCAAGGGCCCGCTAGTTGACCTAGATTGACAAAGTGCCCGCTAGTTAACCTAGATAGTCCGAGGGCCCGTTAATTATCCTAGATAGTACAAGTGCCCACTTGGGAACGTACATATTCCAAATGCCCGCCAGGTATCCTAGATATTCCTAGTGCCCGTTAGTTATCCTAGATAGTCCTAGTGCCCACTAGGGGACGTACATAGTCCAAGTGCCCGTTAGGTAACCTTGATAGTCCAAGTGCCCGCTAGGGTATGTACATAGTCCAAGTGCCCGCTAGGTAACCTAGTCTAAGTGCCGGCTAGTTAACCTACATAGTCCAAGGGCAGGCTAGTTAACCTACATAGTCCAAGTGCCCGCTAAGGAACCTACATAGTCCAAGTGCCCGTTAGCTAACCTAGATAGTCCAAGTGCCCGCTAGTTAAACTACATAGTCCAAGGGCCCTCTAGTTAACCTAGATAGTCCATGTGCCCGCTAGGGTATGTACATAGTTCAAGTGCCCGCTAGGTAACCTAGATAGTCCAAGTGTCTGCTAGTTAACCTACATAGTCCAAGTGTCCGCTAGGGAACCTACATATTCCAAGTGCCCGATAGGGAACCTAGATAGTCCATGTGCCCGTAGGGAACCTATATATTCCAAGTGCCCCCTAGGGAACCTGCATTGTCCAAGTGCCCACTAGTTAACCTAGATAGTCGAAGTGCCCGCTAGTTAACCTAGGTAGTCCAAGTGCCCGCTAGTTAGCCTTGATCGTCCAAGTGCCCGCTAGTTAAACGACATAGTCCAAGGGCCCGCTAGTTAACCTACATAGTCCAAGAACCCGCAAGTTAACCTAGATAGTCCAAGTGCCCGCTAGTTAACCTACATAGCCCAAGGGCCCGCAAGGTAACCTAGATATTCCAATTTCCTGTTAGCTAACGTAGACAGTCCAAGTGCCCGCTAGGTACCCTAGACTGTCCAGTTCCCGCTAGGTTACCTACATAGTCCAAGTGCCCGCTAGGTAACCTAGATACACCAAGTGCCCGCTAGTTAACCTGGATAGTCCTAGTACCCGTTAGTTATCCTAGATAGTCCAAGTGCCCACTAGGGGACGAACATAGTCCAAGTGCCCGCTAGGAAACCTAATCAAAGTGCCCGCTAGGGTATGTACATAGTCCAAGTGCCCGCTAGGTAACCTAGATAGTCTAAGTGCCCGCTAGTTAACCTACATAGTCCAAGGACCCGCAAGTTAACCTACATAGTCCAAGTGCGCGATAGGGAACCTACATAATCCAAGTGCCCGCTAAGGGACGTACATAGTCTAAGTGCCCGCTAGGGAACCTACATAGTCCAAGTGCCCGTTAGGGAACCTAGATAGTCCAAGTGCCCGCTAGGGAACCTGCATCACCCAAGTGCCCGCTAGTTAATCTAGATAGTCCAAGTTCCCTCTAGTTAACCTAGATAGTCCAACTGCCCGCTGTTAACCTAGATCGTCTAAGTGCCCGCTAGTTAACCTACATAGTCCAAGGGCCCGCTTGTTAACCTACATAGCCCAAGGTCCGCTACTTGACCTAGATAGTACAAGTGCCCACTAGTTAACCTACATAGTCCAAGTGCCCTCTAGTTAACCTAGATATTCCAAGTGCCCTCTAGTTAACCTAGATATTCCAAGTGCCCGCTAGGTGACGTACGTAGTCTAAGTGCCCTCTAATTAACCTAGATAGTCCAAGTGCCCGCTAGTGGATGTACATAATCAAAGTGCCCGTTTGTTTTCCTAGATAGTCCAAGAGCCCACTAGGTAACCTAGACAGTCCAAGTTCCCTCTAGGTTACCTACATAGTCCAAGTGACCGCTAGTTAAACTGATAGTTCAAGTGCCTGCTAGTTAACCTACATAGTCCAAGAGCCCGCTAGTTAACCTACATAGCCCAGGGCCTGCTAGTTAACCTAGATAGTCCAAGTGCCCACTAGTTAACCTACATAGTCCAAGTGCCCGCTGAGGAACCTACATAGTCCAAGGGCCCACTAGTTGACCTAGAAAGACAAAGTGCCCGCTAGTTAACCTAGATAGTCCGAGTTCCCATTAATTATCCTAGATAGTCCAAGTGCCCACTAGCAAACGTACATAGTCCAAGTGCCCGCTAGGTAACCTAGATATTCCTAGTGCCCGTTAGTTATCCTAGATAGTCCTAGTGCCCATTAGGGGACATACATAGTCCAAGTGCCCGCTAGGTAACCTAGATAGTCCAAGTGCCCGCTGGGGAATGTACATAGTCCAAGTGCCCGCTAGGTAACCTAGATAGTCTAAGTGCCGGCTAGTTAACCTACATAGTCCAAGGGCACGCTAGATAACCTACATAGTCCAAGTGCCCGCTAAGGGACGTACATAGTCCAAGTGCCCGCTAAGGAACCTACATAGTCCAAGTGCCCGTTAGGGAACCTAGATAGTCCAAGTGCCCTCTAGGGAACCTGCATCATCCAAGTGCCCGGTAGTTAATCTAGATAGTCCAAGTGCCCGCTAGTTAAACTAGATAGTCCAAGTGCCCGGTAGTTAACCTAGATCGTCCAAGTGCCCGCTAGTTAACCTACATAGTCCAAGGGCCCGCTTGTTAACCTACATAGTCCAAGGTCCGCTACTTAACCTAGATAGTCCAAGTGCCCGCTAGTTAACCTACATAGTCCATGGGCCCTCTAGTTAACCTAGATAGTCCAAGTGCCCTCTAGGTAACCTAGATAGTCCAGTGCCCGCTAGGGTATGCACATAGTCAAAGTGACCGCTAGGTAACCTAGATAGTCTAAGTGCCCGCTTTTTAACCTACATAGTCCAAGGTCCCGCTAGTTAACCTACATAGTCCAAGTGCCTGATAGGGAACCTACATAATCCAAGTACCCATTAGGGAACCTAGATAGTCCAAGTGCCCGCTAGGGAACCTGCATCGTCCAAGTGCCCGCTAGTTAACCTAGATAGTCCAAGTGCCCGTTAGTTAACCTAGATCGTCCAAGTGCCCGCTAGTTAACCTAGATCTTCCAAGTGCCCGCTAGGGGACGTACATAGTCCAACTGCCCCCTAGGTAACCTAGATAGTCCAAGTGTCCGCTAGTTAACCTACATTGTCCAAGTGACCGCTAGGTAACGTGTTAGTCCAAGGGCCCACTAGTTAACCTATATAGTCCAAGTGCCCGTTAGGGAACCTAGATAGTCCAAGTGCCCGCGAGGTAACCTACATAGTCCAAGTGTCCATTCCTTAACCTAGATTGTCCAAGTGCCCGCTAGGTAACCTAGAATGTCCATGTGCCCGCTTGGTTACCTACATAGTCCAAGTGCCCGTTCGTTAACCTAGATAGTCCAAGTGCCCGCTAGTTAACCTACATAGTCCAAGTTCCCGTTAGGTAATCTAGATAGTCCATGTGCCCGCTAGGTAACTTACATAGTCCAAGTACCCACTAGGTAACCTGTATATTCCAAGTTTCTTTTAGCTAACCTAGATAGTCCAAGTGCCCGCTAGGTAACCTAGATAGTCCAAGTGCCCGCTAGGTAACCTACTAAGTCCAAGTGCCTGCTAGGTAATCTATATAGTCCAAATGCCCGCTAGGGCACCCACATAGTCCAAGTGCCCGCTAATTTACCTATATAGTCCAAGTGCCCGTTAGCTAACCTAGATAGTCAATGGGTCAACTAGTTAACCTACATAGAGCAAGGGCCCGCTAGGTAACCTAGATAGTCCAAGTGCCCACTAGGGGACGTACATAGTCCAAGTGCCCGCTAGGTAAACTAGATAGACCAAGTGCCCGCTAGTTAACCTAGATAGTTTTAGTGCCCGTTAGTTATCCTAAATAGTCCAAGTGCCCTCTAGGGGACGTACATAGTCCAAGTGCCAGCTAGGTAACCTAGATAGTCCAAGTGCCTTCTAGGGTATGTACATAGTCCAAGTGCCCGCTAATTTACCTATATAGTCCAAGTGCCCGTTAGCTAACCAGGATAGTCCATGGGTCAACTATTTAACCTACATAGTTCAAGGGCCCGCTAGGTAACCTAGCTAATCCAAGTGTCCGCTAGTTAACCTATATCGACCAAGTGCCCGCTAGTTAACCTAGATGGTCCAAGTGCCCGAAAGTTAACCTACATAGTTCAAGGGCCCGCTAGTTAACCTAGATAGTCCTAGTGCCCGTTAGTTATCCTAGATAGTCCAAGTGCCCACTAGGGGAAGTACATAGTCCAATTGCCAGCTAGGTAACCTAGATAGTCCAAGTGTCCGCTAGGGCATGTACATAGTCCAAGTGCCCGCTAGGTAACCTAGATAGTCCAAGTGCCCGCTAAGGGACGTACATAGTCCAAGTGCCCGTTAGGGAACCAGGATAGTCCAAGTACCCGCTAGTTAATCTAGATAGTCCAAGTGCGCGCTAGTTAACCTAGATCGTCCAAGGGCCCGCTTGTTAACCTACATAGTCCAAGGTCCGCTACTTAACCTAGATAGTCCAAGTGCCCGCTAGTTAACCTACATAGTCCAAGAGTCCTCTAGTTAACCTAGATAGTCCAAGTGCCCGCTAGGGTACGTACATAATCCAAATGCCCGCTAGGTAACCTAGATAGTCCAAGTGCCCGTTAGCTAACCTAGATAGTCCAAGTGTCCGCTAGGTAACCTACATAGTCCCAGTGCCCGTTCGTTAACCTAGATAGTTCAAGGGCCCGCTAGGTAACCTAGACAGACCAAGTTCCCGCTAGGTTACCTACATAGTCCAGGGCCCGCTAGTTAACCTACATAGCCCAGGGCCCGCTAGTTAACCTAGATAGTCCTATTGCCCATTAGTTAACCTAGATAGTCCAAGTGCCCACAAGGGGACGTACATAGTCCAAGTGGCCGCTAGGTAACCTAGATAGTCCAGTGCCCGCTAAGGTATGTACATAGTCCAAGTGCCCGCTAGGTAACCTAGATAGTCTAAGTGCCTGCTAGTTAACCTACATAGTCCAAGTGCCCGCTAGTTAACCTAGATAGTCCAAGTACCCGCTAGTTAACCTAGATAGTCCAAGTGCCCGCTAGTTAACCTAGATCGTCCAAGTGCCCGCTAGTTAACCTACATAGTCCAAGGGACCGCTAGTTAACCTACATAGTCCAAGATCCGCTAGTTAACCTAGGTAGTCCAAGTGCCCGCTAGTTAAACTACATAGTCCAAGGGCCCACTAGTTAACCTAGATAGTCCACATGCCCGCTAGGGTATGTACATAGTTCAATTGCCCGCTAGGTAACCTAGATAGTCTATGTGCCCGCTAGTTAACCTACATAGTCCAAGTGCCCGCTAGTTAACCTAGATTGTCCAAGTGCCCTCTAGTTAACCTTGATCGTCCAAGTGCCCGCTAGTTAACCTAGATAGTCCAAGTGCCCGTAGTGAACCTATATATTCCAAGTTCCCGCTAGGGAATCTGCATTGTCCAAGTGCCCGCTAGTTTACCTAGATAGTCCAAGTGCCCGCTAGTGAACCTAGATAGTCCAAGTGTCCTCTAGTTAACCTTGATCGTCCAAGTGCCCGCTAGTTAACCTACATAGTCCAAGGGCCCGCTAGTTAAACTACATAGTCCAAGAACCCGCTAGTTAACCTAGATAGTCCAAGTGCCCGCTAGTTAACCTACATAGTCCATGGGCCCGCAAGGTAACCTAGATATTCCAATTTCCTGTTAGCTAACCTAGATAGTCCAAGTGCCCGCTAGGTAACCTACATAGTACAAGTGCCCATTCATTAACCTAGATAGTCCAAGTGCCCGCTAGGTAACCTAGACTGTCCAGTGCCCGCTAGGTTCCCTATATAGTCCAAGTGCCCGCTAGGTAACCTAGAAAGTCCAAGTGCCCTCTAGTTAACCTACATAACCCTAGTGCACGTTAGTTATCCTAGATAGTCCAAGTGCCCACTAGGGGACGTACACAGTCCAAGTGCCGCTAGGTAACCTAGATAATCCAAGTGCCCGCTAGGGTATGTACATAGTCCAAGTACCCGCTAGGTAACCTGGATAGTTTAAGTGCGCGCTAGTTAACCTACATAGTCCAAGGGCCCACAAGTAAACCAACATAGTCCAAGTGCACGATATGGAACCTACATAGCCCAAGTGCCCGCTAAGGGACGTATATAGTCTAAGTGCCCGCTAGGTAACCTAGATAGTCCAAGTGTCCGCTAGTTAACCTACATAATCCAAGTGCCCGCTAGGTAACTTAGATAGTCTAAGGGCCCGCTAGTTAACCAACATAGCCCAAGTGCCCAATAGGGAATCTACAAAGTCCAAGTGCCCGCTGAGGAACCTACATATTCCAAGTGCCCGATAGGGAACCTATATATTCCAAGTGCCCGTTAGGGAACCTAGATAGTCCAAGTGCCCGCTAGGTAACCTACATAGTCCAAGTGCCCGCTAGAAAACCTAGATAGTCCAAGTGCCCGCTGGTAACCTAGATAGTCCAAGTGCCCGCTAGATAACCTACTAAGTCCAAGTGCCTGCTGGGTAATCTATATAGTCCAAATGCCCGCTAGGGCACCCACATAGTCCAAGTGCCCGCTAATTTACCTATGTATTCCAAGTGCCCGTTAGCTAACCTAGATATTCCATGGGTCAACTAGTTAACCTATATAATTCAAGGGCTCGCTAGGTAACCTAGCTAATCCAAGTGCCCGATAGGTAACCTAGAAAGTCCAAGTGCCCTCTAGTTAACCTAGATAATCCTAGTGCACGTTAGTTATCCTAGATAGTCCAAGTGCCCACTAGGGGACGTACACAGTCCAAGTGCCGCTAGGTAACCTAGATAGTCCAAGTGCCCGCTAGGGTATGTACATCGTCCAAGTACCCGCTAGGTAACCTGGATAGTCTAAGTGCGTGCTAGTTAACCTACATAGTCCAAGGGCCCGCAAGTTAACCTACACAGTCCAAGTGCACGATATGGAACCCACATAGCCCAAGTGCCCGCTACGGGACGTACATAGTCTAAGTGCCCGCTAGGTAACCTAGATAGTCCAAGTGTCCGCTAGTTAACCTACATATTCCAAGTGCCCGCTAGGTAACTTAGATAGTCTAAGGGCCCGCTAGTTAACCAACATAGCCCAAGTGCCCAATAGGGAACCTACAAAATCCAAGTGCCCGCTGAGGAACCTACATATTCCAAGTGCCCGAGAGGGAACCTATATATTCCAAGTGCCCGTTAGGGAACCTAGATAGTAAAAGTGCCCGCTAGGTAACCTACATAGTCCAAGTGCCCGCTAGAAAACCTAGATAGTCCAAGTGCCCGCTAGGTAACCTAGATAGTCCAAGTGCCCGCTAGGTAACCTACTAAGTCCAAGTGCCTGCTAGGTAATCTATATAGTCCAAATGCCCGCTAGGGCACCCACATAGTCCAAGTGCCCGCTAATTTACCTATATAGTCCAAGTGCCCGTTAGCTAACCTAGATAGTCAATGGGTCAACTAGTTAACCTACATAGAGCAAGGGTCCGCTAGGTAACCTAGATAGTCCAAGTGCCCACTAGGGGACGTACATAGTCCAAGTGCCCGCTAGGTAAACTAGATAGACCAAGTGCCCGCTAGTTAACCTAGATAGTTTTAGTGCCCGTTAGTTATCCTAAATAGTCCAAGTGCCCTCTAGGGGACGTACATAGTCCAAGTGCCAGCTAGGTAACCTAGATAGTCCAAGTGCCTTCTAGGGTATGTACATAGTCCAAGTGCCCGATAGGTAACCTAGATAGTCCAAGTGCCCGCTAAGGGACGTACATAGTCCAAGTGCCCGTTAGGGAACCAGGATAGTCCAAGTGCCCGCTAGTTAATCTAGATAGTCCAAGTGCCCGCTAGTTAACCTAGATAGTACAAGTGCCCGCTAGTTAACCTAGATCGTCCAAGGGCCCGGTTGTTAACCTACATAGTCCAAGGTCCGCTACTTAACCTAGATAGTCCAAGTGCCCGCTAGTTAACCTACATAGTCCAAGAGCCTTCTAGTTAACCTAGCTAGTCAAAGTGCCCGCTAGGGGACGTACATAATCCAAATGCCCGTTAGGGAACCAGGATAGTCCAAGTGCCCGCTAGTTAACCTAGATAGTCCAAGTGCCCGCTAGGTAACCTACATAGTCCAAGTGCCCGTTCCTTAACCTAGATAGTTCAAGTGCCCGCTAGATAACCTAGACAGTCCAAGTTCCCGCTAGGTTACCTACATAGTCCAAGTGTCCGCTAGTTAACCTACATAGCCCAGGGCCCGCTAGTTAACCTAGATAGTCCTATTGTCCGTTAGTTAACCTAGATAGTCCAAGTGCCCACTAGGGGACGTACATAGTCCAAGTGGCCCCTAGGTAACCTAGATAGTCCAGTGCCCGCTAAGGTATGTACATAGTCCAAGTGCCCGGAAAGTAACCTAGATAGTCTAAGTGCCCGCTAGTTAATCTACATAGTCCAAGTGCCCGCTAGTTAACCTAGATAGTCCAAGTGTCTGCTAGTTAACCTACATAGTCCAAGTGCCCGCTAGTTAACCTAGATAGTCCAAGTGCCCGCTTGGTTACCTACATAGTCCAAGTGCCCGTTCGTTAACCTAGATAGTCCAAGTGCCCGCTAGTTAACCTACATAGTCCAAGTTCCCGTTAGGTAATCTAGATAGTCCATGTGCCCGCTAGGTAACTTACATAGTCCAAGTACCCACTAGGTAACCTGTATATTCCAAGTTTCTTTTAGCTAACCTAGATAGTCCAAGTGCCCGCTAGGTAACCTAGATAGTCCAAGTGCCCGCTAGGTAACCTACTAAGTCCAAGTGCCTGCTAGGTAATCTATATAGTCCAAATGCCCGCTAGGGCACCCACATAGTCCAAGTGCCCGCTAATTTACCTATATAGTCCAAGTGCCCGTTAGCTAACCAGGATAGTCCATGGGTCAACTATTTAACCTACATAGTTCAAGGGCCCGCTAGGTAACCTAGCTAATCCAAGTGTCCGCTAGTTAACCTATATCGACCAAGTGCCCGCTAGTTAACCTAGATGGTCCAAGTGCCCGAAAGTTAACCTACATAGTTCAAGGGCCCGCTAGTTAACCTAGATAGTCCTAGTGCCCGTTAGTTATCCTAGATAGTCCAAGTGCCCACTAGGGGAAGTACATAGTCCAATTGCCAGCTAGGTAACCTAGATAGTCCAAGTGTCCGCTAGGGCATGTACATAGTCCAAGTGCCCGCTAGGTAACCTAGATAGTCCAAGTGCCCGCTAAGGGACGTACATAGTCCAAGTGCCCGTTAGGGAACCAGGATAGTCCAAGTGCCCGCTAGTTAATCTAGATAGTCCAAGTGCGCGCTAGTTAACCTAGATCGTCCAAGGGCCCGCTTGTTAACCTACATAGTCCAAGGTCCGCTACTTAACCTAGATAGTCCAAGTGCCCGCTAGTTAACCTACATAGTCCAAGAGTCCTCTAGTTAACCTAGATAGTCCAAGTGCCCGCTAGGGTACGTACATAATCCAAATGCCCGCTAGGTAACCTAGATAGTCCAAGTGCCCGTTAGCTAACCTAGATAGTCCAAGTGTCCGCTAGGTAACCTACATAGTCCCAGTGCCCGTTCGTTAACCTAGATAGTTCAAGGGCCCGCTAGGTAACCTAGACAGACCAAGTTCCCGCTAGGTTACCTACATAGTCCAGGGCCCGCTAGTTAACCTACATAGCCCAGGGCCCGCTAGTTAACCTAGATAGTCCTATTGCCCATTAGTTAACCTAGATAGTCCAAGTGCCCACTAGGGGACGTACATAGTCCAAGTGGCCGCTAGGTAACCTAGATAGTCCAGTGCCCGCTAAGGTATGTACATAGTCCAAGTGCCCGCTAGGTAACCTAGATAGTCTAAGTGCCCGCTAGTTAACCTACATAGTCCAAGTGCCCGCTAGTTAACCTAGATAGTCCAAGTGCCCGCTAGTTAACCTAGATAGTCCAAGTGCCCGCTAGTTAACCTAGATCGTCCAAGTGCCCGCTAGTTAACCTACATAGTCCAAGGGACCGCTAGTTAACCTACATAGTCCAAGATCCGCTAGTTAACCTAGGTAGTCCAAGTGCCCGCTAGTTAAACTACATAGTCCAAGGGCCCACTAGTTAACCTAGATAGTCCACGTGCCCGCTAGGGTATGTACATAGTTCAATTGCCCGCTAGGTAACCTAGATAGTCTATGTGCCCGCTAGTTAACCTACATAGTCCAAGTGCCCGCTAGTTAACCTAGATTGTCCAAGTGCCCTCTAGTTAACCTTGATCGTCCAAGTGCCCGCTAGTTAACCTAGATAGTCCAAGTGCCCGTAGTGAACCTATATATTCCAAGTTCCCGCTAGGGAATCTGCATTGTCCAAGTGCCCGCTAGTTTACCTAGATAGTCCAAGTGCCCGCTAGTGAACCTAGATAGTCCAAGTGTCCTCTAGTTAACCTTGATCGTCCAAGTGCCCGCTAGTTAACCTACATAGTCCAAGGGCCCGCTAGTTAAACTACATAGTCCAAGAACCCGCTAGTTAACCTAGATAGTCCAAGTGCCCGCTAGTTAACCTACATAGTCCATGGGCCCGCAAGGTAACCTAGATATTCCAATTTCCTGTTAGCTAACCTAGATAGTCCAAGTGCCCGCTAGGTAACCTACATAGTACAAGTGCCCATTCATTAACCTAGATAGTCCAAGTGCCCGCTAGGTAACCTAGACTGTCCAGTGCCCGCTAGGTTCCCTATATAGTCCAAGTGCCCGCTAGGTAACCTAGAAAGTCCAAGTGCCCTCTAGTTAACCTACATAACCCTAGTGCACGTTAGTTATCCTAGATAGTCCAAGTGCCCACTAGGGGACGTACACAGTCCAAGTGCCGCTAGGTAACCTAGATAGTCCAAGTGCCCGCTAGGGTATGTACATAGTCCAAGTACCCGCTAGGTAACCTGGATAGTTTAAGTGCGCGCTAGTTAACCTACATAGTCCAAGGGCCCACAAGTAAACCAACATAGTCCAAGTGCACGATATGGAACCTACATAGCCCAAGTGCCCGCTAAGGGACGTATATAGTCTAAGTGCCCGCTAGGTAACCTAGATAGTCCAAGTGTCCGCTAGTTAACCTACATAATCCAAGTGCCCGCTAGGTAACCTAGATAGTCCAAGTGCCCGCTAGGGTATGTACATCGTCCAAGTACCCGCTAGGTAACCTGGATAGTCTAAGTGCGTGCTAGTTAACCTACATAGTCCAAGGGCCCGCAAGTTAACCTACACAGTCCAAGTGCACGATATGGAACCCACATAGCCCAAGTGCCCGCTACGGGACGTACATAGTCTAAGTGCCCGCTAGGTAACCTAGATAGTCCAAGTGTCCGCTAGTTAACCTACATATTCCAAGTGCCCGCTAGGTAACTTAGATAGTCTAAGGGCCCGCTAGTTAACCAACATAGCCCAAGTGCCCAATAGGGAACCTACAAAATCCAAGTGCCCGCTGAGGAACCTACATATTCCAAGTGCCCGAGAGGGAACCTATATATTCCAAGTGCCCGTTAGGGAACCTAGATAGTAAAAGTGCCCGCTAGGTAACCTACATAGTCCAAGTGCCCGATAGAAAACCTAGATAGTCCAAGTGCCCGCTAGGTAACCTAGATAGTCCAAGTGCCCGCTAGGTAACCTACTAAGTCCAAGTGCCTGCTAGGTAATCTATATAGTCCAAATGCCCGCTAGGGCACCCACATAGTCCAAGTGCCCGCTAATTTACCTATATAGTCCAAGTGCCCGTTAGCTAACCTAGATAGTCAATGGGTCAACTAGTTAACCTACATAGAGCAAGGGCCCGCTAGGTAACCTAGATAGTCCAAGTGCCCACTAGGGGACGTACATAGTCCAAGTGCCCGCTAGGTAAACTAGATAGACCAAGTGCCCGCTAGTTAACCTAGATAGTTTTAGTGCCCGTTAGTTATCCTAAATAGTCCAAGTGCCCTCTAGGGGACGTACATAGTCCAAGTGCCAGCTAGGTAACCTAGATAGTCCAAGTGCCTTCTAGGGTATGTACATAGTCCAAGTGCCCGATAGGTAACCTAGATAGTCCAAGTGCCCGCTAAGGGACGTACATAGTCCAAGTGCCCGTTAGGGAACCAGGATAGTCCAAGTGCCCGCTAGTTAATCTAGATAGTCCAAGTGCCCGCTAGTTAACCTAGATAGTACAAGTGCCCGCTAGTTAACCTAGATCGTCCAAGGGCCCGGTTGTTAACCTACATAGTCCAAGGTCCGCTACTTAACCTAGATAGTCCAAGTGCCCGCTAGTTAACCTACATAGTCCAAGAGCCTTCTAGTTAACCTAGCTAGTCAAAGTGCCCGCTAGGGGACGTACATAATCCAAATGCCCGTTAGGGAACCAGGATAGTCCAAGTGCCCGCTAGTTAACCTAGATAGTCCAAGTGCCCGCTAGGTAACCTACATAGTCCAAGTGCCCGTTCCTTAACCTAGATAGTTCAAGTGCCCGCTAGATAACCTAGACAGTCCAAGTTCCCGCTAGGTTACCTACATAGTCCAAGTGTCCGCTAGTTAACCTACATAGCCCAGGGCCCGCTAGTTAACCTAGATAGTCCTATTGTCCGTTAGTTAACCTAGATAGTCCAAGTGCCCACTAGGGGACGTACATAGTCCAAGTGGCCCCTAGGTAACCTAGATAGTCCAGTGCCCGCTAAGGTATGTACATAGTCCAAGTGCCCGGAAAGTAACCTAGATAGTCTAAGTGCCCGCTAGTTAACCTACATAGTCCAAGTGCCCGCTAGTTAACCTAGATAGTCCAAGTGTCTGCTAGTTAACCTACATAGTCCAAGTGCCCGCTAGTTAACCTAGATAGTCCAAGTGCCCGCTTGGTTACCTACATAGTCCAAGTGGCCGTCCGTTAACCTAGATAGTCCAAGTGCCCGCTAGTTAACCTACATAGTCCAAGTTCCCGTTAGGTAATCTAGATAGTCCATGTGCCCGCTAGGTAACTTACATAGTCCAAGTACCCACTAGGTAACCTGTATATTCCAAGTTTCTTTTAGCTAACCTAGATAGTCCAAGTGCCCGCTAGGTAACCTAGATAGTCCAAGTGCCCGCTAGGTAACCTACTAAGTCCAAGTGCCTGCTAGGTAATCTATATAGTCCAAATGCCCGCTAGGGCACCCACATAGTCCAAGTGCCCGCTAATTTACCTATATAGTCCAAGTGCCCGTTAGCTAACCAGGATAGTCCATGGGTCAACTATTTAACCTACATAGTTCAAGGGCCCGCTAGGTAACTTAGCTAATCCAAGTGTCCGCTAGTTAACCTATATCGACCAAGTGCCCGCTAGTTAACCTAGATGGTCCAAGTGCCCGAAAGTTAACCTACATAGTTCAAGGGCCCGCTAGTTAACCTAGATAGTCCTAGTGCCCGTTAGTTATCCTAGATAGTCCAAGTGCCCACTAGGGGAAGTACATAGTCCAATTGCCAGCTAGGTAACCTAGATAGTCCAAGTGTCCGCTAGGGCATGTACATAGTCCAAGTGCCCGCTAGGTAACCTAGATAGTCCAAGTGCCCGCTAAGGGACGTACATAGTCCAAGTGCCCGTTAGGGAACCAGGATAGTCCAAGTGCCCGCTAGTTAATCTAGATAGTCCAAGTGCGCGCTAGTTAACCTAGATCGTCCAAGGGCCCGCTTGTTAACCTACATAGTCCAAGGTCCGCTACTTAACCTAGATAGTCCAAGTGCCCGCTAGTTAACCTACATAGTCCAAGAGTCCTCTAGTTAACCTAGATAGTCCAAGTGCCCGCTAGGGTACGTACATAATCCAAATGCCCGCTAGGTAACCTAGATAGTCCAAGTGCCCGTTAGCTAACCTAGATAGTCCAAGTGTCCGCTAGGTAACCTACATAGTCCCAGTGCCCGTTCGTTAACCTAGATAGTTCAAGGGCCCGCTAGGTAACCTAGACAGACCAAGTTCCCGCTAGGTTACCTACATAGTCCAGGGCCCGCTAGTTAACCTACATAGCCCAGGGCCCGCTAGTTAACCTAGATAGTCCTATTGCCCATTAGTTAACCTAGATAGTCCAAGTGCCCACTAGGGGACGTACATAGTCCAAGTGGCCGCTAGGTAACCTAGATAGTCCAGTGCCCGCTAAGGTATGTACATAGTCCAAGTGCCCGCTAGGTAACCTAGATAGTCTAAGTGCCCGCTAGTTAACCTACATAGTCCAAGTGCCCGCTAGTTAACCTAGATAGTCCAAGTGCCCGCTAGTTAACCTAGATAGTCCAAGTGCCCGCTAGTTAACCTAGATCGTCCAAGTGCCCGCTAGTTAACCTACATAGTCCAAGGGACCGCTAGTTAACCTACATAGTCCAAGATCCGCTAGTTAACCTAGGTAGTCCAAGTGCCCGCTAGTTAAACTACATAGTCCAAGGGCCCACTAGTTAACCTAGATAGTCCACGTGCCCGCTAGGGTATGTACATAGTTCAATTGCCCGCTAGGTAACCTAGATAGTCTATGTGCCCGCTAGTTAACCTACATAGTCCAAGTGCCCGCTAGTCAACCTAGATTGTCCAAGTGCCCTCTAGTTAACCTTGATCGTCCAAGTGCCCGCTAGTTAACCTAGATAGTCCAAGTGCCCGTAGTGAACCTATATATTCCAAGTTCCCGCTAGGGAATCTGCATTGTCCAAGTGCCCGCTAGTTTACCTAGATAGTCCAAGTGCCCGCTAGTGAACCTAGATAGTCCAAGTGTCCTCTAGTTAACCTTGATCGTCCAAGTGCCCGCTAGTTAACCTACATAGTCCAAGGGCCCGCTAGTTAAACTACATAGTCCAAGAACCCGCTAGTTAACCTAGATAGTCCAAGTGCCCGCTAGTTAACCTACATAGTCCATGGGCCCGCAAGGTAACCTAGATATTCCAATTTCCTGTTAGCTAACCTAGATAGTCCAAGTGCCCGCTAGGTAACCTACATAGTACAAGTGCCCATTCATTAACCTAGATAGTCCAAGTGCCCGCTAGGTAACCTAGACTGTCCAGTGCCCGCTAGGTTCCCTATATAGTCCAAGTGCCCGCTAGGTAACCTAGAAAGTCCAAGTGCCCTCTAGTTAACCTACATAACCCTAGTGCACGTTAGTTATCCAAGATAGTCCAAGTGCCCACTAGGGGACGTACACAGTCCAAGTGCCGCTAGGTAACCTAGATAGTCCAAGTGCCCGCTAGGGTATGTACATAGTCCAAGTACCCGCTAGGTAACCTGGATAGTTTAAGTGCGCGCTAGTTAACCTACATAGTCCAAGGGCCCACAAGTAAATCAACATAGTCCAAGTGCACGATATGGAACCTACATAGCCCAAGTGCCCGCTAAGGGACGTATATAGTCTAAGTGCCCGCTAGGTAACCTAGATAGTCCAAGTGTCCGCTAGTTAACCTACATAATCCAAGTGCCCGCTAGGTAACTTAGATAGTCTAAGGGCCCGCTAGTTAACCAACATAGCCCAAGTGCCCAATAGGGAACCTACAAAGTCCAAGTGCCCGCTGAGGAACCTACATATTCCAAGTGCCCGATAGGGAACCTATATATTCCAAGTGCCCGTTAGGGAACCTAGATAGTCCAAGTGCCCGCTAGGTAACCTACATAGTCCAAGTGCCCGCTAGAAAACCTAGATAGTCCAAGTGCCCGCTGGTAACCTAGATAGTCCAAGTGCCCGCTAGATAACCTACTAAGTCCAAGTGCCTGCTGGGTAATCTATATAGTCCAAATGCCCGCTAGGGCACCCACATAGTCCAAGTGCCCGCTAATTTACCTATGTATTCCAAGTGCCCGTTAGCTAACCTAGATATTCCATGGGTCAACTAGTTAACCTATATAATTCAAGGGCTCGCTAGGTAACCTAGCTAATCCAAGTGCCCGATAGGTAACCTAGAAAGTCCAAGTGCCCTCTAGTTAACCTAGATAATCCTAGTGCACGTTAGTTATCCTAGATAGTCCAAGTGCCCACTAGGGGACGTACACAGTCCAAGTGCCGCTAGGTAACCTAGATAGTCCAAGTGCCCGCTAGGGTATGTACATCGTCCAAGTACCCGCTAGGTAACCTGGATAGTCTAAGTGCGTGCTAGTTAACCTACATAGTCCAAGGGCCCGCAAGTTAACCTACACAGTCCAAGTGCACGATATGGAACCCACATAGCCCAAGTGCCCGCTACGGGACGTACATAGTCTAAGTGCCCGCTAGGTAACCTAGATAGTCCAAGTGTCCGCTAGTTAACCTACATATTCCAAGTGCCCGCTAGGTAACTTAGATAGTCTAAGGGCCCGCTAGTTAACCAACATAGCCCAAGTGCCCAATAGGGAACCTACAAAATCCAAGTGCCCGCTGAGGAACCTACATATTCCAAGTGCCCGAGAGGGAACCTATATATTCCAAGTGCCCGTTAGGGAACCTAGATAGTAAAAGTGCCCGCTAGGTAACCTACATAGTCCAAGTGCCCGCTAGAAAACCTAGATAGTCCAAGTGCCCGCTAGGTAACCTAGATAGTCCAAGTGCCCGCTAGGTAACCTACTAAGTCCAAGTGCCTGCTAGGTAATCTATATAGTCCAAATGCCCGCTAGGGCACCCACATAGTCCAAGTGCCCGCTAATTTACCTATATAGTCCAAGTGCCCGTTAGCTAACCTAGATAGTCAATGGGTCAACTAGTTAACCTACATAGAGCAAGGGCCCGCTAGGTAACCTAGATAGTCCAAGTGCCCACTAGGGGACGTACATAGTCCAAGTGCCCGCTAGGTAAACTAGATAGACCAAGTGCCCGCTAGTTAACCTAGATAGTTTTAGTGCCCGTTAGTTATCCTAAATAGTCCAAGTGCCCTCTAGGGGACGTACATAGTCCAAGTGCCAGCTAGGTAACCTAGATAGTCCAAGTGCCTTCTAGGGTATGTACATAGTCCAAGTGCCCGATAGGTAACCTAGATAGTCCAAGTGCCCGCTAAGGGACGTACATAGTCCAAGTGCCCGTTAGGGAACCAGGATAGTCCAAGTGCCCGCTAGTTAATCTAGATAGTCCAAGTGCCCGCTAGTTAACCTAGATAGTACAAGTGCCCGCTAGTTAACCTAGATCGTCCAAGGGCCCGCTTGTTAACCTACATAGTCCAAGGTCCGCTACTTAACCTAGATAGTCCAAGTGCCCGCTAGTTAACCTACATAGTCCAAGAGCCTTCTAGTTAACCTAGCTAGTCAAAGTGCCCGCTAGGGGACGTACATAATCCAAATGCCCGTTAGGGAACCAGGATAGTCCAAGTGCCCGCTAGTTAACCTAGATAGTCCAAGTGCCCGCTAGGTAACCTACATAGTCCAAGTGCCCGTTCCTTAACCTAGATAGTTCAAGTGCCCGCTAGATAACCTAGACAGTCCAAGTTCCCGCTAGGTTACCTACATAGTCCAAGTGTCCGCTAGTTAACCTACATAGTCCAGGGCCCGCTAGTTAACCTAGATAGTCCTATTGTCCGTTAGTTAACCTAGATAGTCCAAGTGCCCACTAGGGGACGTACATAGTCCAAGTGGCCCCTAGGTAACCTAGATAGTCCAGTGCCCGCTAAGGTATGTACATAGTCCAAGTGCCCGGAAAGTAACCTAGATAGTCTAAGTGCCCGCTAGTTAACCTACATAGTCCAAGTGCCCGCTAGTTAACCTAGATAGTCCAAGTGCCCGCTAATTAAACTACATAGTCCAAGGGCCCTCTAGTTAACCTAGATAGTCCACGTGCCCGCTAGGGTATGTACATAGTTCAATTGCCCGCTAGGTAACCCAGATAGTCTATGTGCCCGCTATTCAACCTACATAGTCCAAGTGCCCGTAGTGAACCTATATATTCCAAGTTCCCGCTAGGGAATCTGCATTGTCCAAATGCCCGCTAGTTAACCTAGATAGTCCAAGTGCCCGCTAGTTAACCTAGATAGTCCAAGTGCCCTCTAGTTAACCTTGATCGTCCAAGAACCCGCTAGTTAACCTAGATAGTCCAAGGGACCGCTAGTTAACCTACATAGTCCAAGGGCCCGCAAGGTAACCTAGATATTCCATTTTCCTGTTAGCTAACCTAGATAGTCCATGTGCCCGCTAGGTAACCTACATAGTACAAGTGCCCATTCATTAACCTAGATAATCCAAGTGCCCGCGAGGTAACCTACACTGTCCAGTGCCCGCTAGGTTCCCTACATAGTCCAAGTGCCCGCTAGGTAATCTAGAAAGTACAAGTGCCCTCTAGTTAACCTAGATAATCCTAGTGCACGTTAGTTATCCTAGATAGTCCAAGTGCCCACTAGGGGACGTACACAGTCCAAGTGCCGCTAGGTAACCAAGATAGTCCAAGTGCCCGCTAGGGTATGTACATAGTCCAAGTACCCGCTAGGTAACCTGGATAGTCTAAGTGCGCGCTAGTTAACCTACATAGTCCAAGGGCCCGCAAGTTAACCTACATAGTCCAAGTGCCCAATAGGGAACCTACAAAGTCCAAGTGCCCGCTGAGGAACCTACATGTTAAAAGTGTCCGATAGGGAACCTATATATTCCAAGTGCCCGTTAGGGAACCTAGATAGTCCAAGTGCCTGCTAGGTAACCTACATAGTCCAAGTGCCCGCTAGAAAACCTAGATAGTCCAAGTGCCCGCTAGGTAACCTAGATAGTCCAAGTGCCCGCTAGGTAACCTACTAAGTCCAAGTGCCTGCTAGGTAATCTATATAGTCCAAATGCCCGCTAGGGCACCCACATAGTCCAAGTGCCCGCTAATTTACCGATATATTCCAAGTGCCCGTTAGCTAACCTAGATAGTCCATGGGTCAACTAGTTAACCTACATAGTTCAAGGGCCCGCTAGGTAACCTAGTTAATCCAAGTGCCCGCTAGTTAACCTATATCGTCCAAGTGCCCGCTAGTTAACCTAGATGGTCCAAGTGCCCGATAGTTAACGTACATAGTGCAAGGGCCCGCTAGTTAACCTAGATAGTCCAAGTGCCCGCTAGGTAACCTAGATAGTACAAGTGCCCTCTAGTTAACCTAGATCGTCCAAGGGCCCGCTTGTTAACCTACATAGTCCAAGGTCCGCTACTTAACCTAGATAGTCCAAGTGCCCGCTAGGGGACGTACATAATCCAAATGACCGGTAGGTAACCTAGATAGTCCAAGTGCCCGTTAGCTAACCTAGATAGTCCAAGTGCCCGCTAGGTAACCTACATAATCCAAGTGCCCGTTTTTAACCTAGATAGTTCAAGTGCCCGCTAGGTAACCTAGACAGTCCAAGTTCCCGCTAGGTTACCTACATAGCCAAGTGCCCGCTAGTTAACCTACATAGCCCAGGGCCCGCTAGGTAACCTAGATAGTCCAAGTGCCCGCAAGTTAACCTAGATACTCCAAGCGCCCGCTAGTTAACCTAGATCGTCCAAGTGCCCGCTAGTTAACCTACATAGTCCAAGTGCCCGCTAGTTAACATAGATAGTCCAAGTGCCCGCTAGTTAACCTAGATAGTACAAGTGCCCGCTAGTTAACCTAGATCGTCCAAGGGCCCGCTTGTTAACCTACGTAGTCCAAGGTCCGCTATTTAACGTAGATAGTCCAAGTGCCTGCTAGATAACCTACATAGTCCAAGAGCCTTCTAATTAACCTAGATAGTCCAAGTGCCTGCTAGGGGACGTACATAATCCAAATGCCCGGTAGGTAACCTAGATAGTCAAAGTGCCCGTTAGCTAACCTAGATAGTCCAAGTGCCCGCTAGGTAACCTACATAGTCCAAGTGCCCGTTCGTTAACCTAGATAGTTCAATTGCCTGCTAGGTAACCTAGACAGTCCAAGTTCCCGCTAGGTTACCTACATAGTCCAAGTTCCCGCTAGTTAACCTACATAGCCCAGGGCCCGCTAGTTAACCTAGATAGTCCTATTGCCCGTTAGTTAACCTAGATAGTCCAAGAGCCCACTAGGGGACGGACATAGTCCAAGTGGCCGCTAGGTAACCTAGATAGTCCAGTGCCCGCTAAGGTATGTACATAGTCCAAGTGCCCGCTAGGTAACCTAGATAGTCTATGTGCCCGCTAGTTAACCTACATAGTCCAAGTGCCCGCTAGTTAACCTAGATAGTCCAAATGCCCGCTAGTTAACCTAGATCGTCCAAGTGCCCGCTAGTTAACCTACATAGTCCAAGGGACCGCTAGTTAACCTACATAGTCCAAGGTCCCCTAGTTAACCTAGGTAGTCCAAGTGCCCGCTAGTTAAGCTACATAGTCCAAAGGCCCTCTAGTTAACCAATACAGTCCACGTGCCCGCTAGGGTATGTACATAGTTCACTTGCCCGCTAGGTAACCTAGATAGTCTATGTGCCCGCTATTTAACCTACATAGTCCAAGTGCCCGTAGTGAACCTATATATTCCAAGTTCCCGCTAGGGAATCAGCATTGTCCAAGTGCCCGCTAGTTAACCTAGATAGTCCAAGTGCCCGCTAGTTAAACTACATAGTCCAAGGGCCCGCTAGTTAAACTACATAGTCCAAGGGCCCCCTAGTTAACCTAGATAGTCCAAGTGTCCTCTAGTTAACCTACATAGTCCAAGGGCCCGCTAGTTAACCTAGATAGTCCAAGTGCCCTCTAGTTAACCTTGATCGTCCAAGTGCCCGCTAGTTAACCTACATAGTTCAAGGGCCCGCTAGTTAAACTACATAGTCCAAGAACCCGCTAGTTCACCTAGATAGTCCAAGTGCCCGCTAGTTAACCTACATAGTCCAAGGGCCCGCAAGGTAACCTAGATATTCCAATTTCCTGTTAGCTAACCTAGATAGTCCAAGTGCCCGCTAGGTAACCTACATAGTACAAGTGCCCATTCATTAACATAGATAGTCCAAGTGCCCGCTAGTTAACCTAGACTCTCCAGTGCCCGCTAGGTTCCCTACATAGTCCAAGTGCCCGCTAGGTAACCTAGAAAGTCCAAGTGCCCTCTAGTTAACCTAGATAATCCTAGTGCACGTTAGTTATCCTAGATAGTCCAAGTGCCCACTGGGGGACGTACACAGTCCAAGTGCCGCTAGGTAACCTAGATAGTCCAAGTGCCCGCTAGGGTATGTACATAGTCCAAGTACCCGCTAGGTAACCTGGATAGTCTAAGTGCGCGCTAGTTAACCTACATAGTCCAAGGGCCCGCAAGTTAACCTACATAGTCCAAGTGCCCAATAGGGAACCTACAAAGTCCAAGTGCCCGCTGAGGAACCTACATATTCCAAGTGCCCGATAGGGAACCTATAAATTCCAAGTGCCCGTTAGGGAACCTAGATAGTCCAAGTGCCCGCTATGTAACCTACATAGTCCAAGAGCCTTCTAGTTAACCTAGATAGTCCAATTTCCCGCTAGGGGACGTACATAATCCAAATGCCCCGTAGGTAACCTAGATAGTCCAAGTGCCCGTTAGCTAACCTAGATAGTCCAAGTGCCCGCTAGGTAACCTACATAGTCCAAGTGCCCGTTCGTAAACCTAGATAGTTCAAGTGCCCACTAGGTAACCTAGACAGTCCAGTTTCCGCTAGGTTACCTACATAGTCCAAGTGCCCGCTAGTTAACCTACGTAGCCCAGGGCCCGCTAGTTAACCTCGATAGTCCTATTGCCCGTTAGTTAACCTAGATAGTCCAATTGCCCACTAGGGGACGTACATAGTCCAAGTGGCCGCTAGGTAACCTAGATAGTACAGTGCCCGCTAAGGTATGTACATAGTCCAAGTGCCCGCTAGATAACCTAGATAGTCTAAGTGCCCGCTAGTTAACCTACATAGTCCAAGGGACCGCTAGTTAACCTACATACTCCAAGGTCCGCTAGTTAACCTAGGTAGTCCAAGTGCCCGCTAGTTAACCTAGATCATCCAAGTGCCCGCTAGTTAACCTACATAGTCCAAGGGACCGCTAGTTAACCTACATAGTCCAAGGTCCGCTAGTTAACCTAGGTAGTCCAAGTGCCCGCTAGTTAAACTACATAGTCCAAGGGCCCTCTAGTTAACCTACATAGTCCACGTGACCGCTAGGGTATGTACATAGTTCAATGGCCCGCTAGGTAACCTAGATAGTCTATGTGCCCGCTATTTAACCTACATAGTCCAAGTGCCCGTAGTGAACCTATATATTCCAAGTTCCCGCTAGGGAATCTGCATTGTCCAAGTGCCCGCTAGTTAACCTAGATAATCCAAGTGCCCGCTAGTTAACCTAGATAGTCCAAGTGACCTCTAGTTAACCTTGATCGTCCAAGTGCCCGCTAGTTAACCTGTATAGTTCAAGGGCCCGCTAGTTAAACTACATAGTGCAAGAACCCGCTAGTTAACCTAGATAGTCCAAGTGCCCGCTAGTTAACCTACATAGTCCAAGGGCCCGCAAGGTAACCTAGATATTCCAATTTCCTCTTAGCTAACCTAGATAGTCCAAGTGCCCGCTAGGTAACCTACATAGTACAAGTGCCCATTCATTAACCTAGATAGTCCAAGTGCCCGCTAGGTAAGTTAGACTGTCCAGTGCCCGCTAGGTTCCCTACATAGTCCAAGTGCCAGCTAGGTAACCTAGAAAGTCAAAGTGCCCTCTAGTTAACCTAGATAATCCTAGTGCACGTTAGTTATCCTAGATAGTCCAAGTGCCTGCTAGGTAATCTATATAGTCCAAATGCCCGCTAGGGCACCCACATAGTCCAAGTGCCCGCTAATTTACCTATATATTCCAAGTGCCCGTTAACTAACCTAGATAGTCCATGGGTCAACTAGTTAACCTACATAGTTCAAGGGCCCGCTAGGTAACCCAGCTAATCGAAGTGCCTGTGCCCGTTCGTTTACCTAGATAGTTCAAGTGCCCGCTAGGTAACCTAGACAGTCCAAGTTCCCGCTAGGTTACCTACATAGTCCAAGTGCCCGCTAGTTAACCTACCTAGCCCAGGGCCCGCTAGTTAACCTAGATAGTCCTATTGCCCGTTAGTTAACCTAGATAGTCCAAGTGCCCACTAGGGGACGTACATAGTCCTAGTGGCCGCTAGGTAACCTAGAAAGTCCAGTGCCCGCTAAGGTATGTACATAGTCCAAGTGCCCGCTAGGTAACCTAGATAGTCTAAGTGCCCGCTAGTTAACCTACATAGTCCAAGTGCCCGCTAGTTAACCTAGATAGTCCAAGTGCCCGCTAGTTAACCTAGATACTCCAAGTGCCCGCTAGTTAACCTAGATCGTCCAAGTGCCCGCTAGTTAACTTACATAGTCCAAGGGACCGCTTGTTAACCTACAAAGTCCAAGGTCCGCTAGTTAACCTAGGTGGTCCAAGTGCCCGCTAGTTAAACTACATAGTACAAGGGCCCTCTAGTTAATCTAGATAGTCCACGTGCCCGCTAGGGTATGTACATAGTTCAATTGCCCGCTAGGTAACCCAGATAATCTATGTGCCCGCTAGTTAACCTACATAGTCCAAGTGCCCGCTAGTTAACCTAGATAGTCCAAGTGCCCGTTAGGGAACCTAGATAGTCCAAGTGCCCGTAGTGAACCTTTATATTCCAAGTTCCCGCTAGGGAATCTGCATTGTCCAATGCCCGCTAGTTAACCTAGATAGTCCAAGTGCCCGCTAGTTAACCTAGATAGTCCAAGTGCCCTGTAGTTAACCTTGATCGTCCAAGTGCCCGCTAGTTAACCTACATAGTCCAAGGGCCCACTAGTTAAACTACATAGTCCAAGAACCCGCTAGTTAACCTAGATATTCCAAGTGCCCGCTAGTTAACTTACATAGTCCAAGGGCCCGCAAGGTAACCTAGATATTCCAATTTCCTGTTAGCTAACCTAGATAGTCCAAGTGCCCGCTAGGTAAACTACATAGTACAAGTGCCCATTCATTAACCTAGATAGTCCAAGTGCCCGCTAGGTAACCTAGACTGTCCAGTGCCCGCTAGGTTCCCTACATAGTCAAAGTGCACGCTAGGTAACCTAGAAAGTCCAAGTGCCCTCAAGTTAACCTAGATAATCCTAGTGCACGTTAGTTATCCTAGATAGTCCAAGTGCCCACTAGGGAACGTACGCAGTCCAAGTGCCGCTAGGTAACCTAGATAGTCCAAGTGCCCGCTAGGGTATGAACATAGTCCAAGTACCCGCTAGGTAACCTGGATAGTCTAAGTGCGCGCTAGTTAACCTACATAGTCCAAGGGCCCGCAAGTTAACCTACATAGTTTAAGTGCGCGATAGGGAACCTACATAGCCCAAGTGCCCGCTTATGGACGTACATAGTCCAAGTGCCCGCCAGGTAACCTAGACTGTCCAAGTGCCCACTAGTTATCCTACATAGTCCACGTGCCCGCTAGGGTATGTACATAGTTCAATGGCCTGCTAGGTAACCTAGATAGTCTATGTGCCCGCTATTTAACCTACATAGTCCAAGTGCCCGTAGTGAACCTATATATTCCAAGTTCCCGCTAGGGAATCTGCATTGTCCAAGTGCCCGCTAGTTAACCTAGATAGTCCAAGTGCCCGCTAGTTAACCTAGATAGTCCAAGTGCCCTCTAGTTAACCTTGATCGTCCAAGTGCCCGCTAGTTAACCTGCATAGTTCAAGGGCCCGCTAGTTAAACTACATAGTGCAAGAACCCGCTAGTTAACCTAGATAGTCCAAGTGCCCGCTAGTTAACCTACATAGTCCAAGGGCCCGCAAGGTAATCTAGATATTCCAATTTCCTGTTAGCTAACCTAGATAGTCCAAGTGGCCGCTAGGTAACCTACATAGTACAAGTGCCCATTCATTAACCTAGATAGTCCAAGTGCCCGCTAGGTAACCTAGACTGTCCAGTGTCCGCTAGGTTCCCTACATAGTCCAAGTGCCAGCTAGGTAACCTAGAAAGGCAAAGTGCCCTCTAGTTAACCAAATAATCCTAGTGCACGTTAGTAATCCTAGATAGTCCAAGTGCCCACTAGGGGACGTACACAGTCCAAGTGCCGCTAGGTAACCTAGATAGTCCAAGTGCCCGCTAGGGTATGTACATAGTCCAAGTACCCGCGAGGTAACCTGGATAGTCTAACTGCGCGCTAGTTAACCTACATAGTCCAAGGGCCCTCAAGTTAACCTACATAGTCCAAGTGCCCAATAGGGAACCTACAAAGTCCAAGTGCCCGCTGAGGAACCTACATATTCCAAGTGCCCGATAGGGAACCTATATATTCCAAGTGCCTGTTAGGGAGCCTAGATAGTCCAAGTGCCCGCTAGGTAACCTACATGGTCCAAGTGCCCGCTAGAAAACCTAGATAGTCAAAGTGCCCGCTAGGTAACCTAGATAGTCCAAGTGCCCGCTAGGTAACCTACTAAGTCCAATTGCCTGCTAGGTAATCTATATAGTCCAAATGCCCGCTAGGGCACCCACATAGTCCAAGTGCCCGCTAATTTACCTATATATTCCAAGTGCCCGTTAGCTAACCTAGATAGTCCATGGGTCAACTAGTTAACCTACATAGGTTAAGGGCCCGCTAGGTAACCTAGCTAATCCAAGTGCCCGCTATTTAACCTATATCGTCCAAGTGCCCGCTAGTTAACCTAGATGGTCCAAGTGCCCGATAGTTAACCTACATAGTGCAAGGGCCCGCTAGTTAACCTAGATAGTCCAAGTGCCCGCTAGTTAACCTAGATAGTACAAGTGCCCGCTAGTTAACCTAGATCGTCCAAGGGCCCGCTTGTTAACCTACATAGTCCAAGAGCCTTCTAGTTAACCTAGATAGTCCAAGTGCCCGCTAGGGGACGTACATAATCCAAATGCCCGGTAGGTAACCTAGATAGTCCAAGTGCCCATTAGCTAACCTAGATAGTCCAAGTGCCCGCTAGGTAACCTACATAGTCCAAGTGCCCGTTCGTTAACCTACATAGTTCAAGTGCCCGCTAGGTAACCTAGACAGTCCAAGTTCCCGCTAGGTTACCTACATAGTCCAAGTGCCCTCTAGTTAACCTACATAGCCCAGGGCCCGCTAGTTAACCTAGATAGTCCTATTGCCCGTTAGTTAACCTAGATAGTCCAAGTGCCCACTAGGGGACGTACATAGTCCAAGTGGCCGCTAGGTAACCTAGAAAGTCCAGTGCCCGCTAAGGTATGTACATAGTCCAAGTGCCCGCTAGGTAACCTAGATAGTCTAAGTGCCCGCTAGTTAACCTACATAGTCCAAGTGCCCGCTAGTTAACCTAGATAGTCCAAGTGCCCGCTAGTTAACCTAGATACTCCAAGTGCCCGCTAGTTAACCTAGATCGTCCAAGTGCCCGCTACTTAACCTACATAGTCCAAGGGCCGCTAGTTAACCTAGGTAGTCCAAGTGCCCGCTAGTTAAACTACATAGTCCAAGGGCCCTCTAGTTAATCTAGATAGTCCACGTGCCCGCTAGGGTATGTACATAGTTCAATTGCCCGCTAGGTAACCTAGATAATCTATGTGCCCGCCAGTTAACCTACATAGTCCAAGTGCCCGCTAGTTAACCTAGATAGTCCAAGTGCCCGTTAGGGAACCTAGATAGTCCAAGTGCCCGTAGTGAACCTATATATTCCAAGTTCCCGCTAGGGAATCTGCATTGTCCAAGTGCCCGCTAGTTAACCTAGATAGTCCAAGTGCCCGCTAGTTAACCTAGATAGTCCAAGTGCCCTCTAGTTAACCTTGATCGTCCAAGTGCCCGCTAGTTAACTTACATAGTCCAAGGGCCCGCTAGTTAAACTACATAGTCCAAGAACCCGCTAGTTAACCTAGATATTCCAAGTGCCCGCTAGTTAACCTACATAGTCCAAGGGCCCGCAAGGTAACCTAGATATTCCAATTTCCTGTTAGCTAACCTAGATAGTCCAAGTGCCCGCTAGGTAACCTACATAGTACAAGTGCCCATTCATTAACCTAGATAGTCCAAGTGCCCGCTAGGTAACCTAGACTGTCCAGTGCCCGCTAGGTTCCCTACATAGTCCAAGTGCCCGCTAGGTAACTTAGATAGTCTAAGGGCCGGCTAGTTAACCAACATAGCCCAAGTGCCCAATACGGAACCTACAAAGTCCAAGTGCCCGCTGAGGAACCTACATATTCCAAGTTCGCGATAGGGAACCTACATAGCCCAAGTGCCCGCTAAGGGACGTACATAGTCCAAGTGCCCGCCAGGTAACCTAGACTGTCCAAGTGCCCGCTAGGTTACCTACATAGTCCAAGTGCCCGCTAGGTAACTTAGATGGTCTAAGGGCCGGCTAGTTAACCAACATAGCCCAAGTGCCCAATAGGGAACCTACAAAGTCCAAGTGCCCGCTGAGGAACCTACATATTCCAAGTGCCCGATAGGGAACCTAGATAGTCCAAGTGCCCGCTAGGTAACCTAGATAGTCCAAGTGCCCGCTAGGTAACCTACTAAGTCCACGTGCCTGTTAGGTAAACTATATAGTCCAAATGCCCGCTAGGGCACCCACATAGTCCAAGTACCCGCTAATTTACCTATAAAGTCCAAGTGCCCGTTAGCTAACCTAGATAGTCCACGGGTCAACTAGTTAACCTATATAGTTCAAGGGCTCGCTAGGTAACCTAGCTAATCCAAGTGCCCGCTAGGTAACCTATATCGTCCAAGTGCCCGCTAGTTAACCTAGATGGTCCAAGTGCCCGATAGTTAACCTACATAGTGCAGGGCCCGCTAGTTCACCTAGATAGTCCTAGTGCCCGTTAGTTATCCTAGATAGTCCAAGTGCCCACTAGGGGACGTACATAGTCCAAGTGCCCGCTAGGTAACCTAGATAGACCAAGTGCCCGCTAGTAAACCTAGATAGTCCTAGTGCCAGTTAGTTATCCTAGATAGTCCAAGTGCCCACTAGGGGACGTACATAATCCAAGTGCCAGTTGGTAACCTAGATAGTCAAAGTGCCCGCTAGGGTATATACATAGTCCAAGTGCCCGCTAGGTAACCTAGATAGTCCAAGTGCCCGCTAAGGGACGTACATAGTCCAAGTGCCCATTAGGGAAACAGGATAGTCCAAGTGCCCGCTAGTTAATCTAGATAGTCCAAGTGCCCGCTAGTTAACCTAGATAGTCCAAGTGCCCGCTAGTTAACCTAGATACTCCAAGTGCCCGCTAGATAACCTAGATCGTCCAAGTGCCCGCTAGTTAACCTACATAGTCCAAGGGACCGCTAGTTAACCTACATAGTCCAAGGTCCGCTAGTTAACCTAGGTAGTTCAAGTGCCCGCTAATTAAACTACATAGTCCAAGGGCCCTCTAGTTAACCTACATAGTCCACGTGAACGCTAGGGTATGTACATAGTTCAATGGCCCGCTAGGTAACCTAGATACTCTATGTGCCCGCTAGTTAACCTACATAGTCCAAGTGCCCGCTAGTTAACCTAGATAGTCCAAGTGCCCGTTAGGGAACCTAGATAGTCCAAGTGCCCGTAGTGAACCTATATATTCCAAGTTCCCGCTAGGTAATCTGCATTTCCAAGTGCCCGCTAGTTAACCTAAATAGTCCAAGTGCCCTCTAGTTAACCTTGATCGTCCAAGTGCCCGCTAGTTAACCTACATAGTCCAAGGGCCCGTTGGTTAAACTACATAGTCCAAGAACCCACTAGTTAACCTAGATAGTCCAAGTGCCCGCTAGTTAACCTACATAGTCCAAGGGCCCGCAAGGTAACCTAGATATTCCAATTTCCTGTTAGCTAACCTAGATAGTACAAGTGCCCGCTAGGTGACCTACATAGTACAAGTGCCCATTCATTAACCTAGATAGTCCAAGTGCCCGCTAGGTAACCTAGACTGTCCAGTGCCCGCTAGGTTCCCTACATAGTCCAAGTGCCCGCTAGGTAACCTAGTAAGTACAAGTGCCCTCTAGTTAACCTAGATAATCCTAGTGCACGTTAGTTATCCTAGATAGTCCAATTGCCCACTAGGGGACGTACACAGTCCAAGTGCCGCTAGGTAACCTAGATAGTCCAAGTGCCCGCTAGGGTATGTACATAGTCCAAGTACCCGCTAGGTAACCTGGATAGTCTAAGTGCGCGCTAGTTAACCTACATAGTCCAAGGGCCCGCAAGTTAACCTACATAGTCCAAGTGCGCGATAGGGAACCTACATAGCCCAAATGCCTGCTAAGGGACGTACATAGTCCAAGTTCCCGCTAGGTAACCTAGATAGTCCAAGTGTCCGCTTGTTAACCTACATAGTCCAAGTGCCCGCTAGGTAACTTAGATAGTCTAAGGGCCCGCTAGTTAACCAACATAGCCCAAATGCCCAATAGGGAACCTACAAAGTCCAAGTGCCCGCTGAGGAACCTACATATTCCAAGTGCCCGATAGGGAACCTATATATTCCAAGTGCCCGTTAGGGAACCTAGATGGTCCAAGTTCCCGCTAGGTAACCTACATAGTCCAAGTGCCCGCTAGAAAACCTAGATAGTCCAAGTGCCCGCTAGGTAATCTAGATAGTCCAAGTGCCCGCTATGTATCCTACTAAATCCAAGTGCCTGCTAGGTAATCTATATAGTCCAAATGCCCGCTAGGGCACCCACATAGTCCAAGTGCCAGCTAATTTACCTATATAGTCCAAGTGCCCGTTAGCTAACATAGATAGTCCATGGGTCAACTAGTTAACCTATGTAGTTCAAGGGCTCGCTAGGTAACCTAGCTAATCCAAGTGCCCGCTCGGTAAACTATATCGTCCAAGTGCCCGCTAGTTAACGTAGATGGTCCAAGTGCCCGATAGTTAACCTACATAGTGCAAGGGCCCGCTAGTTAACCTAGATAGTCCTAGTGCCCGTTAGTTATCCTAGATAGTCCAAGTGCCCACTAGGGGAGGTACATAGTCCAAGTGCCAGCTAGGTAACCTAGATAGTCCAAGTGCCCGCTAGGGTATATACATAGTCCAAGTGCCCGCTAGGTAACCTAGATAGTCCAAGTGCCCGCTAAGGGACGTACATAGTCCAAGTGCCCATTAGGGAACCAGGATAGTCCAAGTGCCTGCTAATTAATCTAGATTGTCCAAGTGCCCGCTAGTTAACCTAGATAGTACAAGTGACCGCTAGTTAACCTAGATCGTCCAAGGGCCCGCTTGTTAACCTACATAGTCCAAGGTCCGCTACTTAACCTAGATAGTCCAAGTGCCCGCTAGTTAACCTACATATTCCAAGTGCCCGTTAGCTAACCTAGATAGTCCAAGTGCCCGCTAGGTAACCTACATAGTCCAAGTGCCCGTTAGTTAACCTAGATAGTTCAAGTGCGCGCTAGGTAACCTACATAGTCCAAGTGCCCGCTAGGTAACCTAGATATTCCAAGTTCCTGTTAGCTAACCTAGATAGTCCAAGTGCCCGCGAGGTAACCTACATAGTCCAAGTGCCCATTCGTTAACCTAGATTGTCCAAGTGCTCGCTAGGGAACCTGCATTGTCCAAGTGCCCGCTAGTTAACATAGATATTCCAAGTGCCCGCTAGTTAACCTAGATCCTGCAAGTGTCCGCCAGTTAACCTACATTGGCCAAGTTCCTGTTAGGTAACATAGATAGTCCCAGTGCCCGCTAGGTAACCTACATAGTCCAAGTGCCCGCTAGGTAACCTAGACTGTCCAAGTGCCCGCTAGGTTACCTACATAGTCCAAGTGCCCGTTCGTTAACCTAGATAATCCAAGTGCCCGCTAGGTAACTTACATAATCCCAGCGCACGCTAGATAACCAAATAGTCCAAGTGCCCGTTAGGTAACCTACATAGTCCAAGTGCCCGCTAGGTAACCCACATAGTCCAAGTGCCCGCTCGAAAACCTAGATAGTCCAAGTGCCCGCTAGGTAACCTAGATAGTCCAAGTGCCCGGTAGGTAACCTACAAAGTCCAAGTGCCTGCTAGGTAATCTATATAGTCCAAATGCCCACTAGGGCACCCACATAGTCCAAGTGCCAGCTAGTTAACCTAGATTGTCCAAGTGCCCGATAGTTAACCTACATAGTGCAAGGGCCCGCTAGTTAACCAAGATCGTCCAAGTGTCCGCTATTAAACCTACATTGTCCAAGGGTCCGCTAGTTGACCTAGATTGACCAAGTGCCCGCTAGTTAACCTAGATAGTCCGAGTGCCCGTTAATTATCCTAGATAGTCCAAGTGCCCACTAGGGAACGTACATAGTCCAAGTGCCCGCTAGGTAACCTAGATATTCCTAGTCCCCGTTAGTTATCCTAGATAGTCCTAGTGCCCACTAGGGGACGTACATAGTCCAAGGGCCCGCTAGGTAACCTTGATAGTCCAAGTGCCCGCTAGGGTATGTACATAGTCCAAGTGCCCGCTAGGTAACCTAGATAGTCTAAGTGCCGGCTAGTAAACCTACATAGTCCAAGGGCACGCTAGTTAACCTACATAGTCCAAGTGCCCGCTAAGGGACGTGCATAGTCCAAGTGCCCGCTAAGGAACCTACATAGTCCAATTGCCCGTTAGCTAACCTAGATAGTCCAAGTGCCCACTAGTTAACCTAGATTGTCCAAGTGCCCCCTAGTTAAACTACATAGTCCAAGGGCCCTCTAGTTAACTTAGATAGTCCACGTGCCCGCTAGGGTATGTACACAGTTCAAGTGCCCGCTAGGTAACCTAGATAGTCCAAGTGTCTGCTAGTTAACCTACATAGTCCAAGTGTCCGCTAGGGAACCTACATATTCCAAGTGCCCGTTAGGGAACCTAGATAGTCCAAGTGCCCGTAGGGAACCTATATATTCCAAGTGCCCGCTAGTTAACCTAGGTAGTTCAAGTGCCCGCTAGTTAACCTTGATCGTCCAAGTGCCCGCTAGATAACCTACATAGTCCAAGGGCCCGCTAGTTAACCTACATAGTCCAAGGGCCCGCAAGGTAACCTAGATATTCCAATTTCCTGTTAGCTAACCTAGACAGTCCAAGTGCCCGCTAGGTACCCTAGACTGTCCAGTGCCCGCTAGGTTACCTACATAGTCCAAGTGCCCGCTAGGTAACCTAGATACACCAAGTGCCCGCTAGTTAACCTAGATAGTCCTAGTACCCGTTAGTTATCCTAGATAGTCCTAGTGCCCACTAGGGGACGTACATATTCCAAGTGCCCGCTAGGTAACCTAGATAGTCAAAGTGCCCGCTAGGGTATGTACATAGTCCAAGTGCCCGCTAGGTAACCTAGATAGTCTAAGTGCCCGCTAGTTAACCTACATAGTCCAAGGACCCGCAAGTTAACCTACATAGTCCAAGTGCGCGACAGGGAACCTACATAATCCAAGTGCCCGCTAAGGGACGTACATAGTCTAAGTGCCCGCTAGGTAACCTACATAATCCAAGTGCCCGCTAGGTAACCTAGACTGTCCAAGTGCCCGCTAGGTTACCTACATAGTCCAAGTGCCCGTTCGTTAACCTAGATAATCCATGTGCCCGCTAGGTAACCTACATAATCCCAGCGCACGCTAGATAACCTAGATAGTCCAAGTGCCCGTTAGGTAACCTACATAATCCAAGTGCCCGCTAGGTAACCTACATAGTCCAAGTGCCCGCTTGAAAACCTAGATAGTCCAAGTGCCCGCTAGGTAACCTAGATAGTCCAAGTGCCCCGTAGGTAACCGACAAAGTCCAAGTGCCTGCTAGGTAATCTATATAGTCCAAATGCCCACTAGGGCACCCACATAGTCCAAGTGCCAGCTAGTTAACCTATATCGTCCAAGTGCCCGCTAGTTATCCTAGATTGTCCAAGTGCCCGATAGTTAACCTACATAGTGCAAGGGCCCGCTAGTTAACCAAGATCGTCCAAGTGTCCCCTATTAAACCTACATAGTCCAAGGGCCCGCTAGTTGACCTAGATTGACAAAGTGCCCGCTAGTTAACCTAGATAGTCCGAGTGCCCGTTAATTATCCTAGATAGTACAAGTGCCCACTTGGGAACGTACATATTCCAAATGCCCGCCAGGTATCCTAGATATTCCTAGTGCCCGTTAGTTATCCTAGATAGTCCTAGTGCCCACTAGGGGACGTACATAGTCCAAGTGCCCGTTAGGTAACCTTGATAGTCCAAGTGCCCGCTAGGGTATGTACATAGTCCAAGTGCCCGCTAGGTAACCTAGTCTAAGTGCCGGCTAGTTAACCTACATAGTCCAAGGGCAGGCTAGTTAACCTACATAGTCCAAGTGCCCGCTAAGGAACCTACATAGTCCAAGTGCCCGTTAGCTAACCTAGATAGTCCAAGTGCCCGCTAGTTAAACTACATAGTCCAAGGGCCCTCTAGTTAACCTAGATAGTCCATGTGCCCGCTAGGGTATGTACATAGTTCAAGTGCCCGCTAGGTAACCTAGATAGTCCAAGTGTCTGCTAGTTAACCTACATAGTCCAAGTGTCCGCTAGGGAACCTACATATTCCAAGTGCCCGATAGGGAACCTAGATAGTCCATGTGCCCGTAGGGAACCTATATATTCCAAGTGCCCCCTAGGGAACCTGCATTGTCCAAGTGCCCACTAGTTAACCTAGATAGTCGAAGTGCCCGCTAGTTAACCTAGGTAGTCCAAGTGCCCGCTAGTTAGCCTTGATCGTCCAAGTGCCCGCTAGTTAAACGACATAGTCCAAGGGCCCGCTAGTTAACCTACATAGTCCAAGAACCCGCAAGTTAACCTAGATAGTCCAAGTGCCCGCTAGTTAACCTACATAGCCCAAGGGCCCGCAAGGTAACCTAGATATTCCAATTTCCTGTTAGCTAACGTAGACAGTCCAAGTGCCCGCTAGGTACCCTAGACTGTCCAGTTCCCGCTAGGTTACCTACATAGTCCAAGTGCCCGCTAGGTAACCTAGATACACCAAGTGCCCGCTAGTTAACCTGGATAGTCCTAGTACCCGTTAGTTATCCTAGATAGTCCAAGTGCCCACTAGGGGACGAACATAGTCCAAGTGCCCGCTAGGAAACCTAATCAAAGTGCCCGCTAGGGTATGTACATAGTCCAAGTGCCCGCTAGGTAACCTAGATAGTCTAAGTGCCCGCTAGTTAACCTACATAGTCCAAGGACCCGCAAGTTAACCTACATAGTCCAAGTGCGCGATAGGGAACCTACATAATCCAAGTGCCCGCTAAGGGACGTACATAGTCTAAGTGCCCGCTAGGGAACCTACATAGTCCAAGTGCCCGTTAGGGAACCTAGATAGTCCAAGTGCCCGCTAGGGAACCTGCATCACCCAAGTGCCCGCTAGTTAATCTAGATAGTCCAAGTTCCCTCTAGTTAACCTAGATAGTCCAACTGCCCGCTGTTAACCTAGATCGTCTAAGTGCCCGCTAGTTAACCTACATAGTCCAAGGGCCCGCTTGTTAACCTACATAGCCCAAGGTCCGCTACTTGACCTAGATAGTACAAGTGCCCACTAGTTAACCTACATAGTCCAAGTGCCCTCTAGTTAACCTAGATATTCCAAGTGCCCTCTAGTTAACCTAGATATTCCAAGTGCCCGCTAGGTGACGTACGTAGTCTAAGTGCCCTCTAATTAACCTAGATAGTCCAAGTGCCCGCTAGTGGACGTACATAATCAAAGTGCCCGTTTGTTTTCCTAGATAGTCCAAGAGCCCACTAGGTAACCTAGACAGTCCAAGTTCCCTCTAGGTTACCTACATAGTCCAAGTGACCGCTAGTTAAACTGATAGTTCAAGTGCCTGCTAGTTAACCTACATAGTCCAAGAGCCCGCTAGTTAACCTACATAGCCCAGGGCCTGCTAGTTAACCTAGATAGTCCAAGTGCCCACTAGTTAACCTACATAGTCCAAGTGCCCGCTGAGGAACCTACATAGTCCAAGGGCCCACTAGTTGACCTAGAAAGACAAAGTGCCCGCTAGTTAACCTAGATAGTCCGAGTTCCCATTAATTATCCTAGATAGTCCAAGTGCCCACTAGCAAACGTACATAGTCCAAGTGCCCGCTAGGTAACCTAGATATTCCTAGTGCCCGTTAGTTATCCTAGATAGTCCTAGTGCCCATTAGGGGACATACATAGTCCAAGTGCCCGCTAGGTAACCTAGATAGTCCAAGTGCCCGCTGGGGAATGTACATAGTCCAAGTGCCCGCTAGGTAACCTAGATAGTCTAAGTGCCGGCTAGTTAACCTACATAGTCCAAGGGCACGCTAGATAACCTACATAGTCCAAGTGCCCGCTAAGGGACGTACATAGTCCAAGTGCCCGCTAAGGAACCTACATAGTCCAAGTGCCCGTTAGGGAACCTAGATAGTCCAAGTGCCCTCTAGGGAACCTGCATCATCCAAGTGCCCGGTAGTTAATCTAGATAGTCCAAGTGCCCGCTAGTTAAACTAGATAGTCCAAGTGCCCGGTAGTTAACCTAGATCGTCCAAGTGCCCGCTAGTTAACCTACATAGTCCAAGGGCCCGCTTGTTAACCTACATAGTCCAAGGTCCGCTACTTAACCTAGATAGTCCAAGTGCCCGCTAGTTAACCTACATAGTCCATGGGCCCTCTAGTTAACCTAGATAGTCCAAGTGCCCTCTAGGTAACCTAGATAGTCCAGTGCCCGCTAGGGTATGCACATAGTCAAAGTGACCGCTAGGTAACCTAGATAGTCTAAGTGCCCGCTTTTTAACCTACATAGTCCAAGGTCCCGCTAGTTAACCTACATAGTCCAAGTGCCTGATAGGGAACCTACATAATCCAAGTACCCATTAGGGAACCTAGATAGTCCAAGTGCCCGCTAGGGAACCTGCATCGTCCAAGTGCCCGCTAGTTAACCTAGATAGTCCAAGTGCCCGTTAGTTAACCTAGATCGTCCAAGT